>NC_091380.1:12515169-12795339 GCF_038502225.1 Cherax quadricarinatus
TAAATAATTGTTAATTACTGGAATCTCATTTACATCTTCCTGTGTAAAAACTGACAAAAAATAGTCATTAAATAAGGAACACATTTCCAGTTCATTATCCGTCAGCTGTCCATTCCCAATTTTCAGAGGTCCTACTTTCTCCTTCACCTTCGCCCTATACACTTGAAAGAACCCCTTTGGATTAGTCTTTGATTCACTAGCAACTTTAATTTCATAGTCACTTTTAGCCTTTCTAATCCCCTTTTTTACTTCTCTTTTAAGCTGAACATATTGGTCAGTAAGGTTAACCTCTCCTCTTCTGATGCGCCTATAAATTTCCCTTTTCTCCCCTAATAGAGGCTTTAACCTACTGTTAACCCATTTGGGATCGTTATTATTAGACCTAATATCTCTCTGGGGAATGTATATACTCTGGGCACGGTGTACATTATTAAGAAAAAAATCATAAAAGCAGATCCCTTGATAATCATAAGTATGATTATCGCCAATAAAATCATTAGCTAGATAACCCCAATCAAGATTTGACAGATGTTCCCTAAGTCCATTATAGTCGGCAGAACGGAAATCAGAGATTTTTACTGTATTATCATTATCATTATATCCTCAAGACTTTATTTATATTCCCTTTATTAATACCCATCTTCCACTTATACACCTCGATCATGTTTCCCCTCATTCTTCGTCTAACAAGTGAATGTAATTTAAGAGTCTTCAATCTTTCATCATAAGGAAGATTTCTAATACAATTAATTAATTTAGTAATTCTACGCTGAATGTTTTCAAGCGAATTTATGTCTATTCTGTAATATGGAGACCAGAATTGAGATGCATAATCTAGGTGTGGCCTTACTAATGATGTATAAAGCTGCAGTATAACCTATGGTCTTCTGATGCTTACACTTCTTGATATAAATCCCAATAATCTATTTGCCTTATTACGTACGCTTAGGCATTGCTGTCTTGAGGAAATGGTATGGTGACACCGACAAGATGTTGAAAAAGAGATTTATGTACAGTTCAGGACATTTATTAGAGGAAACGTTTTGTCACGAGTGGCTTCTTCAGTCCTAATACAGAGAAGTATGTATAATGTTCGCCATGACCAGGGCCCTGGCACGGGTCTTAATCTTGAGATGACCCATCTCTGGCTCATGAAGGAGAACTGATTCTTCACTGTTGCAGCATATGCTGCTCAAGCACTGTTCCGGACAGTTCAGCTAGTGTGCCTCATAAGCGACTGAGGTTACTCCATCTCAGCTGTTTCCTGAGCTGGGGATTGGGCTCTGTCCGCACTGATAATCTGGAGATTCATGGCATCCACTGTTTCCTGCTCTGTCAGTAAGCACACCCTCAGGAGTGTGTTGACCATCTGCCGGAACACGCTCTGTTGTTCCTTGGAGGTGATTGTGTTGCAGATATCTGTGAATGCCTTGATGAGTGTTAAGAGATCCTCTCTGTTGAGGGCCTTCGTTGTCTGTGGGTTCGAAGCAGTGGATATTATCTGGGCTGTTGTAATCTGTGGGGACTGCTGAGGGTTGTATTTCTTCACTGTGCACACCGTGGCCTGTTGCTGTATGCCAAGTTGTGTACCCGGCATCTGCTGGTGAGGTGCAGCCACAGCCTGCATAGTGGCTGTGCCTGGCAAGGAGGCCGGTGGTGGCTCGTGTAGTGCCGTCTGCTGATTGCATTGCCCAGATGTTTCCTGTTGGCGCCGCTTGTTCCTCATGTTTTTGTTTCTTCGTTGTGGTAGTGGGGGAGGATGCTCCTGTTCATGACGCCTGGTTGAGTCTTCAAGGGTCGGAAATTCCTGGGCATTGAGTTGGGTTGCCTGATGAGAGTTCTGCAGTATGGCAGGATTCTCTGCACCAATCGTCTGCTGAGGGTGATGCTCTGCCATAGCCTGCTGTCTCGTCGTTGGTGTCTTCCAGGCCTCACGAATTCTAGTGAGCCACTCAGGGCATCGAGGGTTCCAGGCATGGTGTTTCTGCCTGCAATTCGGGCATCGTGGAGTAGGTGGCGATGCATTCTTCAGCTTGGTGATGCATTCCTCGGTAGGGTGGGGCTGGCTGCAGACACCACAGATTACTCTGTTCGGACAGAGTGCACCCAGGTGTCCGTAACGCTGGCACTTGAAATAGCGAACTGGTTCTGCCGTGAAGGTCCTGACATCGTACCTGCCCCAAGAACCGACGTCCAGCTGGGATGGCAGCGGTCCTACATGCTGAATGAGGACCTGCCGGGTTGGTGCGTTGAATGTCGATTTTGCCTTGAGACGCTGAGGTGACACGACACTGGGGTGAGCTGCTACTGCCGCGATGGGCATCATCAGCGGGTATCGCATCACTACACCCTTGGTGACCTTCTGCCGAGAATCCAGTTCCTCCAGAGTGAAGGAGCGGTCTGTCTCCATGACTTTCTTCAAGGTGATATGCATTTCCCTGTTGATAGGAGTGAGTATTGGTTCTCCCCTCAGGTTGAACCATATCTTGAACCTCAGTTTGTGCCGTGTTTCCAGGTGTGTAACCACGCCACAGTGGGTTTTGAGCTGGTTTACCTGCTCCTTGGAGGGACGGCGTGTCTTACTGTTCACATTGATCCATCCTTCCGTATTCTCTGGCTTCATGGTTATGCTTGTCAGAACTGGAGACTTTTCCTCTGATAACACGGAGTGGTCTCGCAACTTCTTCGCTAGGATTGCGCCCCACATTTCTAAATCCGATTCGTACATTTCTTAATCCGAGTCATCCATCGTGTCCCTGGAACATCGTGACCTCTTCCTTTCGGCAGAAGCCATGTGGTGCTGGACTGTGATGCTGAACTGGCGATGTAATCCTGGCGATGTCTCACAAACTGCTAATGTCTGTATTGCTAATACAGAGAAAACTAAGGAAACGCAAATATATAGTGGCAGGAGTCAGGTGAAGTGACGCGTGGGTAGAGGTGGTAGTAGTAGTAGTAGGAGTAGTAGTGGAACTAAGGAGGTGAGGCTAGAGAGGGACCTGCTGACATCATGTAACAGCAGTTCCCAGGATGGGTAATATCCTCTTGATTAGTAATTTCGAAATACTGTAACTACCGGATTTTTGCTTTATAGTGTTACAGACAGTGATTAGTGCAGCTTCAATACATTTTCTCCGTCTTAAGTCGTCTTCTTTAATCACTAGTTTAGCTTCATTGAATTTCATGAGGTGTTCAACATCGTCCCTATGTTGAACACATGCGTTTTTACGGTCATCATTTCTGCGAGTTTCTCCATGCCCAATTAGACATCCCTGCGCTGAATCTGTTCTGGAAGACTCTCAGTGACAGAGAGATAGACAATCTTGAGACACGACATGACTACTGGACCTCTCTCCTTGACGAAGACATTCGCAGACCCACAAGCCAACACAACCTTTTCTACTCCTTGCATGATCCTGCTCCTAACCCTATTTACAAATAACTTTGGATTCTCTGACAGGTACCTTCTATGACAGGTACCATTCCCTGACCCACATTCGCCTTAGCTTTTGGGTTAAGACATGGCCCAGTTCTACACTCCTCTCTAGCGCTAAAAGTCGCATGTCCCTTCCTCCCCACTCACCCTACCGGAGTCCCAACAGAAGAGGCTGAATATCTCTTCTCAATATCTGTCACAAGATCGCCTTCGCTGCTGGGTTAAGCCCTGGCTCTGTTTCTACGACTAAGAACACTCCTCTCCAGCACTATTCTTCGTCTATCCCGTCTTCCCCGCTCATCCCATTTGGGATCTTACCTGAACTTTCGTTCGTTCGTTTGTTCGCAAGCACTATTTTTGTTGAAGATTGAGACACTTATGCAGCATATGGGAATCTTTATTCAGGAAACGTTTCGCCACACAGTGGCTTCATCAGTCCAATACAAAGAGGAAGGCGTAAGGAGAGGAGGAGTATGAGGTAATCAGTCCCTCAGCCTGGAGTCGATGTGTTCAGTCCATCAATCTTGTAGAATGTACAGCATAGGGCCGTAGACGTGGCTTATATACGGTAGTGAGTTGAGGTGAAGCAGGCGGAGGCGGGGTCATAGTGGTACCATCCACTAGTCGAAGTAGGTCTTCGTCCAAAGGTTGAACAAGTGTTGAAGAATTCTTTGTAACAAGATCCCATGATGCTGCAGTGTCTGACAGTTGTGATGAATGGTTTGAAAAACCGACAAGTTGAAGATTGAGACACTTATGCAGCATATGGGAATCTTTATTCAGGAAACGTTTCGCCACACAGTGGCTTCATCAGTCCAATACAAAGAGGAAGGCGTAAGGAGAGGAAGAGAATGAGGTAATCAGTCCCTCAACCTGCAGCATCATGGGATCTTGTTACAAAGAATTCTTCAACACTTGTTCAACCTTTGGACGAAGACCTACTTCGACTAGTGGATGGTACCACTATGACCCCGCCTCCGCCTGCTTCACCTCACTACAGTATATAAGCCACGTCTACGGCCCTATGCTGTACATTCTACAAGATTGATGGACTGAACACATCGACTCCAGGCTGAGGGACTGATTACCTCATACTCCTCCTCTCCTTACGCCTTCCTCTTTGTATTGGACTGACGAAGCCACTGTGTGGCGAAACGTTTCCTGAATAAAGATTCCCATATGCTGCATAAGTGTCTCAATCTTCAACTCGTCGGTTTTTCAAACCATTCATCACAACTGTCAGACACTGCAGCATCATGGGATCTTGTTACAAAGAATTCTTCAACACTTGTTCAACCTTTGGACGAAGACCTACTTCGACTAGTGGATGGTACTACTATGACCCCGCCTCCGCCTGCTTCACCTCACCTCACTACAGTATATAAGCCACGTCTACGGCCCTATGCTGTACATTCTACAAGATTGATGGACTGAACACATCGACTCCAGGCTGAGGGACTGATTACCTCATACTCCTCCTCTCCTTACGCCTTCCTCTTTGTATTGGACTGATGAAGCCACTGTGTGGCGAAACGTTTCCTGAATAAAGATTCCCATATGCTGCATAAGTGTCTCAATCTTCAACAAAAATAATGCTTGCGAACAAACGAACGAACGAAAGTTCAGGTAAGATCCCAAATGGGATGAGCGGGGAAGACGGGATAGACGAAGAATAGTGCTGGAGAGGAGTGTTCTTAGTCGTAGAAACAGAGCCAGGGCTTAACCCAGCAGCGAAGGCGATCTTGTGACAGATATTGAGAAGAGATATTCAGCCTCTTCAGCCTCAGAAAAGTTGATAGAAGCAGAAGAGACTTGAAGACGATGTAATCAGTCCATCACCCTTAAAGTTTTGAGGTGGTCAGTCCCTCAGTCTGGAGAAGAGCATTGTTCCATAGTCTGAAACAATATGGAGTTGAAGTGACAGGATGGAGCCTTATATAGCGCCAGGAGGTGAGACGTAGGTCACTACTTGAACGCAGATGTTGGAAGGTCAGGTCCCTCTCAAATCCAGCCGTTCTCACTAGTAGAGGTAGTCGAAGTTGATTTCAGGTCTGTACCAAGATACCCTTGTGTTGCAGTGTCTGACAGATTGAACATTAAACACATTGCAGACACTGCAACACAAGGGTATCTTGGTACAGACCTGAAATCAACTTCGACTACCTCTACTAGTGAGAACGGCTGGATTTGAGAGGGACCTGACCTTCCAACATCTGCGTTCTACTAGTGACCTACGTCTCACCTCCTGGCACTATATAAGGCTCCATCCTGTCACTTCAACTCCATATTGTTTCAAACTTTGGAACAATGCTCTTCTCCAGACTGAGGGACTGACCACCTCAAAACTTTAAGGGTGATGGACTGATTACATCGTCTTCAAGTCTCTTCTGCTTCTATCAACTTTTCTGTACTCGACTGAAGAAGCCTACTGTGTAGGCAAAACGTTTCGAAATAAAGATACCTAACTGTTGCATATGTGTCTTTCCTAACAATCTGTCGGTATTTTATACCATTTTAATGTTCAATCTGTCAGACACTGCAACACAAGGGTATCTTGGTACAGACCTGAAACCAACTTCTACTACCTCTACTAGTGAGAACGGCTGGATTTGAGAGGGACCTGACCTTCCAACATCTTCGTTCTACTAGTGACCTACGTCTCGTCTCACCTCCTGGCGCTATATAAGGCTCCATCCTGTCACTTGTGAGGGAAAAGTTCAATAGATAGGTGTAGAGGGAATATATATAGTAACAGTAGTTTCACTGCCGGCTACTAGTTAAGGTAGGGTAAGTCAATCTCCCGTTTTCCCGCCTTTTCTCCCCCTCCCTGAAAGTGATAGTTTGACTGCTGGCTGCTTGTTTAGATAGGGTCAGTCTAGCTCCCGCTATCCCTTCCCCTCCTTCTTCCCCCCCCCCCCGAAAGGTGACGTGTGGGGCTCTGGTTAAACAGTAAATCACTAGACTCACAGCTCCCAACTCTACTGTAAGTACATGCCTGCCTTGTATTCTAGTGGATTTATTGGTTGAAAGCTTCACTTTTGACCAATAATAAACTTAGTCCTTTCAGTCTTGCTCTAGGTTGACTGTTGTAATAATCACCACGTCTTTTGAATATTGTACACTACCATGAAGAGTGATTATTTAAGCAGTTGGTAACCTGTCTATCTTTCCAGCTTGGATGTCAGAGAGGGTCACCTGGCAATCAACGAGTAGAACAGAAGGACTAACGTCCAGAGACTTCTCCAGGTTGTATTGAAGTACCTGTGCACCTGTATGAAATTGCAGGACGTAACTCCACAGCATTGCAGCGGTAAAGAATCTGCTTTCCTGTCTTCGGGATAGAATACTCACTGGTATACTGTGAAGAACTAGCCAGTGGATGGTCACCAACACCTGTGACCCTCCCTTATCATCAGCAACGGCTACGGTTTCAACAACAGTGTCACCAACACCAGACACCATTGTAGATATTAGTGTTGAGTTCAAATGTTATTTTATTCATTTCATTTTTCATTTTTCTTTCAAATAGTATATACCTTTCATGTTTTGTTGTTTTATGTTTGATTTAATAAATAGTGTTTATCTTTGTGAATTATTATTTCTTTTTCTATTCATTAATTTTCCTGAGGAGGAGCCAGCCTGAGTAATACTGTCTGAAGTTGTTACAGGGCTGAGTAATCCTTCACAAGTGGCGACCTTGCCAGGATAAACTCTACTGAATCAAGATTCAACTCCATCTCGAATCTACCATTGGAACTTCAACGCTGCATACCACAGACGGTTACCACCAGCCATGAGTAATCAGATCAGATCAGATCAGATTGGACTCACAGGTAAGTACCCACGAGGGGCGAGGGGCAAGTGGGGACAGTGCGAAGAATAGACGGGGAGAGGAATGTCTTGAGTCGAAGAGAGAAGAGTCAGGACTAAACCCAACTGCTAAGCCTGGATAACAATGACGAAAGACGATGTAGAGACAACAGGAACTCTGTAGGAGCTGACTGCAACTTGCTGGATGGAAGATTGCTGCTTCCTGATGGTGATTGGTGGTTGCAGGCGACAAGGGAGGAGCTTAACGTTGATTGGTCATTTCATAATGGCTTGGTGGTTATTTGGAATTGTGGCGTTTTTTCTTAAAGAAGTAATTTTCAATGGTGAGTGCTGATCCATTTTCAAGTCGTTTAAAGCGTTGGGTAGGAATTCTCATGAGACGAGTTAACAAGTGTCGATATCGAGGGTTTTTGATACATGTTTCAAGATGCTTTATAAGTTCTGAAAGTTCACTTTTACAATCAATGTTAGGATGTTCAACAAACTTGACTGTTTTTTGGATGAGGTGAGATTTGAGTTCAGCTGGCTCCATTTCTTGAGGATAATTTTCTGTGGTACAGAAAGATATTTCACCCCAATCAAGATACTTGTCGGTAATTTCATCTGGTACAGTATTTGATCTTGGGTCTTGGGATGGTAGTGTTGGTGCTGGTGAATGTACATTTTCTACTTCATCTTCAATGGACGAATGAGAGGATGTTTCTGGTGGAAAGGCTTCTGATTGGTCGGTTTCGTTGAGGAGTGGAGGCGATGGAGGCTTGTCATTGGACGTTGTTGGAGTGACGTCACTAGTTGGTGATGGTGTTGGAGCTGCAGGCGTGGAGGTGTTGATTAGGTCCTTGGTGAATTTGAGTATTTCTTCCGAAGGTGGAGATGCTGGGAATATAAATGATGGCATATTATTTAGTGCAAATAACTCGTTGATGGTAGAGTTAAAAGATCCAGGTACAGCCATATTTTGCATGTGAGCGTATAGTAGACAGTAGTGGATCTTGGTTACGTCACATGTTGGAGGAGTGATGATGGTGGAGGCGGGCTGAGTAGATGCTTGAAGTAATTTTGTAGTGTTAGCGTGAATCTTTGCAATTGCTGCATACGTTGGTGTGTTGCTAGTAGGTTTTTTCTTTGCTGCTTCTTGTGTTTTCTTCACAATATCCTTTCGTGTAGGACATTTTGCTGCCACTGTATGGTGGTCGTTACTTTTACAGTTTAAGCACGATGGTTGTGGTGGAGTAGCAACGGTGCAGGAACTGAATGTGTGGCCCTCACTGCCACATGAGAGACTTCAGACACTCTTCGACTGGCTTCTGCACTGGCAAGACGTACCTGCTCTCGGTTGGGAGGATCAGACCTCGACATTCAGCAACTAGAACAGGCAAGAGAAGTGGAATTCTTCATCCCGCTCCAGGACTTGGTGCGTAGCTGGCTGCCTGCCCCTGGGCAGACAGTTGGCCTCTGCACTCTTGTAGCTGGGTGAAGTCTTCCCTACTCTGTCTCCCTACGATCCCCGTTGGGGAGGGGAACCTTTACCAGCATCGTCTTCACCTTCATGCACGATGAGCTACGCAAATCGTGTCAAGATCAAGCCAACAAGTGGTACCGTTGATGATTCAACGAAGATTGCTCTTGCAACTGCTGTTCAAGGAACACTGCAAGTTAAATTCAACGCCATTTTGTCTCTGAAAGAAGCATTTATTGTTGTGTGTCACGACGATGCTGAAGCAGAGAAGCTACTCACTACAGATGCCACCACTACACTTACTGCTCAAGGGTTTACTGTTATGTCATCTCCTGCCCTTAGGGCCAGGAAATCAGTATTCCTTAAAAAACTGGACAAGATTCTGACATCTCAGTCACCTGCAGAACTCAAGACATCCATCGAGACGCAAAATACTTGGGCTACTGTTGACAGCATCACAAAAATCCCGAATGCATCGTCCATGCTCAAGGTCACCTTCACCGACGTTAACATGGCTGCCACTGCTCTGAACGAAGGTCTTGCTGTCTACTACTACTTCATCAGTCCAACCTACATCGAAGCAGAGAGATATCAGTACATCCAACACTGCTGGAACTGTTATTCTTACCATCACACCACCAAAGCATGTCCAGTAAAAGACAAGAAGTTCTGAGTAATCATTCTCTATGGTAGGACTACAGTACAGGTATTTAAAAGATTTGGTGATTGTTATAGTCTCAATTTATTGTAAGTCAAGTCAGGCAGGATATAATATTTAATTCTGCCACCATTCTTGTGAGCTTGAAACATTTTGGAGGATTAGACTCTAGGGACCCGAGATTTTCCAGTGACAACTTGTTTCATTGAGCTCTTTATTTTATCAAGGGAACTGTCATAAGACACTCTTGATTTGTTGGTGAGAAGATTGGATGGTCAAGGGACCCCATTCTACTTACTGTTTGCTCGGAGCCGGCATAGAACCCTTAGTTTTCATTAATACATATTGTTTAATTGAAGCAGGGATCGAGCCCTCTGGTTTATTTACAGTTTGAGCGGAGCAGGAATTGAACCCTCCGTTTTCTTTAATACCCGTTTCATTTTCCCCTGATAGTTTAAGTTATTCTTGCAAGTATGGAGAAATACCAGTTTTGGATGAATGCTGGAAGTAAGTTAGGAATAACAGGGAAAAATTTAGAATCTTTCATTAGTGCTAAGATCCAGGAAAGACTTGAAAGAGAGAGAAGAAAGACAGTTAGAAAGGGAAATAGAAGAGAAAAAGGAGAGAGAGAATCGAAAGAGAAGACAAAAAAGAGCGTGATAGACTTGATCGTGAGGAACAAGCTAAGATACGTGAAGAACAGGTTAAATTAAGGGAACTTGAGGAAAGAGCAAAAGACAGAGAATATGACTTAAGGGAGAGAGAAAAGGATCGCGAGCTCGAACAAACTCGCCTTGAATTAGAAAATAAGAAGTTAACTTTCTCACAACAATTAGATGAAGGAGTAATGGAACAACGTGCAGCTGGTGCACATATTCCAACACCTAATTTACCTCTCTTCACAGAGGGGGAAGACATAACTTCTTACATTATCAGGTTTGAAAATACCGCTACCCTCTGTGAATGGCCTGCTGACACCTGGGCTACCAGGTTAGGAATGTTATTTTCTGGTACAGCCTTGAATATCTATGCAACTTTGTCACAGGATATCATATGTAATTATAACCTACTAAAGAAGGCAATCCTTAAAGCATATCAAAAAACCACTAATTCTTACAGGAAAGATTTCAGGTATGCCACCTTACAGCCTGGTCAGAACTTTCAGCAGTTACAGGTAACACTCTTTCGTTTGCTCGACTTTTGGATAGAGAGTTCAGGAATTGATCACAGTTATGAATCTCTTAGAGACTTCATGGTTGCTGACCAGTTCCTGACAGCTCTTCCCCACCAGATACGAACATTCATCAGAGAACGTAACCTGATTAAAGCTGAGGAAGTTGCTGAGGCTGCTGACCTGTATGCTGAGGCTCACAATTCCTATAAAGACCTAAAGGGATCGAACCCTAAGGGCAAGGGTTCATCAGACCTTAAGAAATCAAAGCCTCTAGTGGAAAGTAAAATGACTTCTTTTATTCCTGTTTGTCATTTGTGTGGTGTTAAGGGACATAAAGGTCCAGATTGTCCTAAGAAGGTCCAAAAGGTTGGAAGATGTTTTAAAGACTGTAATGACCAAGCACCCTTCTGTTCAGGAACAGTTAATGGACTTAATGTATCTACCATTTTACGAGACACTGGATGCACATGTATAGTCATTTCTGATAAGCTGTTCCCTAACCTTAAAGAAACTCATTCCTCTGCTATACTTTCAGACTACTTGGGCCGTACGGACACTTTTCCTACCATCCGTTGTTACATTAGGTCTAAATGGTTCACAGGTTGGTCTGAAGCCGTACTAGCTCCCATCACTTCTTGCTCCGTACTAATAGGTAATGTAAAAGGTGCCATTCTTCCTTCTGAGCTTGACCTGTCAGCACCAAAGATGGACATAAGTGTTTCAGATCCTCTTCCTGTAGAGTCAGAGAAGCCCCTCGAAAGTTCAGATGAGACAATGTCTCGCGAGATTCATGTGGGATTAAAAACCAGTGATGCTACTCTCGAAAGCGAGGAAGTAGGATCACCGGTTCACTTGTTAGATGAAAGTGAAGATATCACCTCCGATACCATAAATGTCTTGACTAGGGCTCAGACCAAAGCCCAGGCTTCTCATACTGTCCATCCTTTGATTTTCCCTGACTTTAAGCCTTTAGATATATCGAAGGACTCCTTTGTCAATTTACAACGTAATTGCCCTTCTCTTCAGAATTGCCATAATGCCGCTAAACAAAATCAAGTGATCCAAAGGAAAAACTTTTCATATAAATTTGAATATATAAAAGGTATCTTGTACAAGTCAGTATTCAAATTAAATTCAGATGAGATTGACTATTCCATCTTAGTTGTTCCAAGTCAATGCAGAGAGACTGTTCTTAAAATGGCTCATGACCTGCCAGTGGCCGGACATTTCTCGCATCGCAAAACCTTAAATAAAATTAGGGAAACCTATTTTTGGCCTAAAATGTCCTCAGATGTCACTACCTATTGTAGATCGTGTAAAGTTTGCCAACTGTCATCCTCCCGAGGTACCAGGCGAGTACCTATGGTCAAAATGCCTATCTTTACGGTACCGTTTGAAAGAGTAGCTATTGACATCGTTGGTCCTTTATCTCCACTTTCATCTGGGGGACATAGATATATATTAACTTTGGTTGATTATGCTTCGAGTTTCCCTGAAGATTTTAGATTTTGCCACCGAAGTGGCTAGTTTATTGTGCACCCCATATCCATCCTGTGGACTGTAGCGCGAGAGCATATGGATACACAAAAGGCCTAGGAACTAGGCCCCAAAGGGTTAACAGGAATACATATGGATTTATATCTACATATCTATAGTTCACTTATCTGTTACAAGCAAATTTAGGAAATTTGCTTAGTATATCTGGTATCTTATTTTCATTAATAAGATATCTTGACATGTCACATAGGTTATTATACTGTCTGTCTCTGTATTCCTCAATAAGTGGACAATTAAGCACATAGTGTTCAAGAGAGTGACCATATGCCTGATCACATAATTTACATTTAGTTTGATCATCATCTGTGTGTCTCCCAAACTGCCAGAAGTACTTGTAACCAAGCCTAAGCCTGGCCACTACAACATCAGTCAGTCTGTTCACATTGCAAGTTGCTCCATAAACATACTTATCTACGTTCATGTTATCATAGTGGGTTATAGATCTACTCAGGCTTCTAACTGCATTCCTATAACAATCATCTTCATTATTTACTTCTCTCCTAATATTATTCCTAATGCTAGACACAGTTATACCAAAGTTATATTCTACGTTCTCCTTCTGGATACTCTTCTTGGCTAACATATCAACTTTATCATGAAGGAGTAATCCAATGTGTGATGGGATCCATAGCAATTGTACATTAATTCCTTTGTCCCTAATTTTTGAGTATCTATACCTGGCTTCCCCAATGAGCATGTTGTTGGAGTCATTATATGAGCCAAGAGCCTTCAATGATGACATAGAATCAGTAATGATGATAGAGTCAAGCTCAGTGTCATAGGTTAGCTTTAGCGCCATTAGGATTGCAAACAATTCAGTTTGCAGTGTAGACGCCCAGTTGTTAATTCTTATGCCTAACTCAACAAATTTATTATCGTTCTTAACTAGGGAGGTGGCAACAAGAGCAGATACAGCCCTGCCAGAAGACTCCTGTTTAGATCCATCAGTGTATATAACTTGTGATAACTTATTACTATCAGCTAGGCGAAAAATTTCTTCTTGAGCAGTTGCTCTAACAAGAGATTTAAGGAAGGGATTACTAGCAATGAGCTTCTTGGGAGGGACTTGTAGGTATGTGATATTAAATGAACACATCTTCCATGGAGGGGTGAAATGCTCTTGTTGCCTACAGTGATACAGTTCATGCAGGTTATAAAACTTAATGCAATTGCACGTTTTCACAATCCATTTAGATCTGTGTGTATTTACCTCTAGACACTTGGTAAGATTCACTGTGACAGTGTCTGGTTCGTTTCTCAACATTCTAATACCGAGTACAGTGTTAATTTCAACAATCCTATCACTGATTCTAGAAATACCAAGCTCCTTCCTCATGTTAAGAACTTTTGTAGATCTGGGACAGCCAAGAATAGTCCTGAGAGCTTCATTTTGCATTAACTCCAAGGGTCGGAGGGAACTTTCTCTAGCTAATATCAACATGGGAGCAGCATAATCAATTAAGGACCTAACATAGGCTATGTACATCATTCTCACGATTCTCACATTAGCACCATAGTTGGGATTGTAGCCAGCAACAGCTTTGAGAGCATTTAGCCTAGCTTTGCATTTCTTGTTTAGTTGTGGTATAGTGGATTTGTTAAAGGGTACATCTACACCAAGATATCTGTAAGTTTTAACGTAGCTAATGATTTCACCCTGCAAATAGATGGGTGGGGGATGTCGTTTGCTTGTTAATATCTTTGTTTTAGAGGAAGATATTATGAGGCCCTGAAGCCATACCCTTAAAGACCATAACTACTACAGAGGTGGCTGAAGCCCTTTTGTCCATCTTCTCCAGAGTGGGCATCCGTAGAGAAATTTTGTCTGACCGTGGGACACAATTCACATCTGACTTAATGCAACATCTATACCAACTTCTGGGAGTGAAGCCTCTCTTCACCACACCCAATCATCCCAGCTGTAATGGGAGGATTGAGCGCCAGCTCAGTTAGGAAAATATATCTATTTATTCAACATAACACTATATACACATTCTAGAAACACCTTAATCCTAAATGCCCAAATGAGGGTACACAAGAAACAGCTGGCTGGAGGTTCAGCCACCATAACCACTAGGCCTAGTCAGCTCCAGGCCGTCTCTACTCCACTCCCAACCTCATTTCTTATTTCCTCACTCATCCCACAGCACCCTGACCATGTCAGAGCCTAGGTGGGCATACAGGTAAGCCATAGAAGAGCCTATGGCTTAGGTTAGTTAAACAAAAGGAGTACACAACTACAAACTTAGCTTAAATATACAGCATCTCCGACACCAGCCTCAACACCATGCTGACTCCTGACTGCCCCAAGCCACGCTTGCTCCGCGTACCCAAACAGTTAGAGTACTTTACAGTGCCCCCAAATGCACATTATGAATTATAAAATTATTCTTTACAACATTCATACTGTTATGGCACACTTCTCCGCTATATGTACATTACGATGTCATGCAGAACCCTGCATAACAATTCTCCTGTTCAAACATGCCCTCGCACACACGTGTATACATTTATAAATACATCTATGTATATATCCGTACAGATGCACACATATATACATACACACTCACGCACCTACATATTTATGCAAACGTACGTTTCCATCAATGCCCCATCATAGACAAGGAAAAACACCTTAAATCAAACAATGGTGTCATACAAACTGTGTAATACGCTTTCCACTCACTCCTCCATATATTACTC
The DNA here is from genome assembly GCF_038502225.1 of Cherax quadricarinatus. Classification (NCBI taxonomy): domain Eukaryota; kingdom Metazoa; phylum Arthropoda; class Malacostraca; order Decapoda; family Parastacidae; genus Cherax; species Cherax quadricarinatus. Next base: position 12,529,988 of record NC_091380.1, read on the forward strand.
AACATTCATATGTATCTCACCTTGCCCATTCTTGCCCACTCACACCCACACGCCTCTGAACGGAAGGCTATCCCGTTGCTTCCCATTGACCTACAAATTCCATAAATCACACTGCCGAAAATTCCTATAACCCTTTGTAAATTCAGTGTTCCATTTCCTACCATATACTTCCCGATTGCGGCACTTAGGTCTGTAAAATGTCGCTACCAGCAGCACCTTTATTCTTTCACCCGCTCCTACATCTCTTATTGCCCATGATGTGAGCACGAAATCAGTTGCCAGATATGCCACTGTGTGTTTAACCTGCGCTCCCACCCCATCAATATCTAAACTTAACACTCGCAATACCTGCAACCCACCCCCTCCCATAAATCGAATTACCCTTCCAAACTATTCCCTGACCCTGCCTATGCATTCACAAAAATATACAACGTGAAAAATGGTTTCTACTTCACCACACGCTCGACACTCCCCGCCTTCCCTGAGCTTTCGATTAAATAAGACAATCCCAGACGGCAGAATCCTGTGTAAAAAGCGATACATCACGTCTTGTACACCCGGACTAATGTGCAACTTCTGGAGACGTTCCCATATGTCACGCCAGGCATACATCGGGTATGCTCCTTCCACAGCAGCCACCTCCAACCCCCCCCCCCACTCTCTCGATTATGCGCAGCTTGATTCAAGCTGGATTCCTTGCCACAATCAAAAATCTCAACATTGCCTCCCCTGCTCGCAAATCCTTCCCCGCCCACCAACGTTTTATGTCCACATACACTTTCTCGATCCCCCCGTTATTCCCACCTCCCCCAGAAGACTCTGTTTCACATAAATACTCACATTCCTTCGTTCCAGCGGTATGAGCCCAAGCCCTCCTTGACCAATCGGCAAAGTAATTACCTTTCTGCTTAACTACTCACAGCCAGATCCCCAAATGAACCAATAAACCCTATGTAACAATTTCGTGACCTCTTGGCGCATTAACGGATACATGACCACCACATGCCATAATTTACTGTACGTTTATCGCAGTTACTCTTTGGTGCAACGTGAGATTTGCAGACCTCAGTCCTAATCTTTTAACACGCTATCCACGGCCCTCACCGAGTTCAAATCACGTGCTACCAATGGATCACAATCCCACATACACAATCCCACATATCTTAAGCTGGTCCACCATGCTCCACCTACCCCTCATGCCCCCACGCATTTGGTCCCAATTTCCCACTGCCATGAACTTAGTCTTCGTGGCATTAATTCTCATCCCTGTCGCCTCTCCAAACACGTCCACGATTCCTTCCACCTGCTGCAAGTCTACACCACCTCCTACCAAGACCGATGTATCATCTACGTAACCCACAATACCAGGCCACCCATCACTCTCATAACCCCCCAAACCCCCCAAAACTCTAGCCCGCACCGCACTATAAAAAGGATCTTGAAAACACGCAAACAATAATTGTGAAAGGGGACAACCTTGCCTCAAACCCTGACCCATCTGAACTGGCACACCTAACTTACCATTGACCTGCACACGCATAGTCGCCCCTTTGTATAAAGTATGTGCCCAAGAGATGATTTCACTCCCAAAACCCTGCCAACGCATGAACTGCCACAAAGCTCCTCTTTCTACACTATCATATGCAGTAGCCCAATCCAAAAAATGTGGGACGCTTCACAATTTTGCGTGTCATGCTTGTGCAGGGGTCATGCTAATCTTCTCTGTATCGTTCCAATTTTAGTATATGTACTGCCAAAGCAAGTACAGATGTAGTTGTGCATAATTTAAATAATGAGGCATTCATGCCTGTTTTTTAACTAGTTGCACGTTTTGGTATTGTGTACATAATGTAAGATCTTGCCTGGGGTGTCTTTGCTTATATATTGTTACAGATGTTTTTCACAAGTTCATTATATAGGATTAAGTGAATGAGTTTTTGATCTTGTGTATAGCCAGGTGAAACTAGACAGTTTTCACTTGGGGGGGTAGGAGTGTAAGCAACCTCTGCAACAGCAGGTCATGCAAAACACATGTCATAATTATTTTAGATGTCTAATGTTGTCCATTCTCTGTAGGATGTGATGTATAGATAATCTCTGGCAGTGTAAATAATCTGTCTGCAGGAAGGAACAATGTGTAAATTTATTTATTTTGGTAGGTTTATGTATATAGCGTGTTTTCAGGGTGATATATATTATAAGATGCTAATTACCATCAATGACTGTTTTTTTTTTTTTTTTTTTTTTTTTATATTTTATTTAAAACAGTGCGATACAAATAGCAGAAATATATTAAAAGATACACGACAAAAGCTTACTGCACTAGAATTTCACTTAACCCGAAACCTAATATTGATACCATACTGCACAGTGGTAATACACACACACCCAACACACTGTATATTACAATGGTAATACACTCTCACACACAACACACCGTATATTACAGTGAATATACACTCACACTCAACACTATACATTACAGTGATATTGTTTTATTTGTTAAAGAACATCTCTAACAAGGTTACTTATACAAAACATCAAACACTGGAAATTATAAAGATTGTACAATAAAAGAAGAGATATAAAAAAAAACTAAACACGCACAATGACACACATACACAAGCACACATAGGTGAGGTTTCTGCCTGTCAACACACACGTATGAGAGACTAAATCTAAGATCTCAGGTGCTTAACAGAGCACCACGATACTCAAACATTAATTTAGGCGATTATCACAAGATCTTAACATACATAGGTATTTAGGATACAAAGAAGGAAACGGGATAATACTAAAAGTCACAATAAAAACATCCAATATAACAAAACAAAACTACGATGTGAAATTTTACATCTCAGCGGAACTAAGAAAAAATGAAGCAAGTAGTTACATGTAATATAATATTACTGAAAAGCACACTAACACAGCATAAAATATAACAAAATAAGAACCAGTAGCTTATGCTAGGAAAAACTTTTTTTTTTTTTTTTTTTTTTTTTTTTTTTTTTTTTTTATAAACATTACACTTGAATCAAAATCATTAAAGACACCTATAACATATTTGAGTCATTGAAAATTTTCATCATAAAGTCCTTGAAATGATTTATGCATGATAAATGATAATATGCAATCGTAGTACAACACATTTCTAAATAATAACTTTTTAGTTCCTGAAACCCTCGGGGCAATAACCATATTGCCCATAGATATCAAAACTCAATTATACATCCTTATAAACAGCACTCCATGCACACACCCAAGTCTAGGAAAATAGCCCGTTGTGTCCCCTTACCCATTTTGCAAATCCCATAAATCCCTTAATGTGAAATTTCGATAACCCTCACTAAAATCTCTCTCCCATCTCCCTCCATACACCCCTTTATTCCTACACTGTGTCCTATAAAAAGTTGCTGCCAACGCATTAATTCTTGCACGCACGTCCGCCTCCCTCATAGCCCACATCATGTATATATAATCCGTAATCATATACCCAATCGCATTCTCAACCCTTTTATTCACCCCAGTTATATCTAAACTTAAAACCCTCAAGACCTGCAACCCCCCTCCCCCCACTAACCTTAAAACCTTACCCATCCAAACCCTTATAAGTTCAATACAATCGCAAAAATACACCGTATGATAAATAGTCGCCAATCCTCCACAATCCTTGCATTCCCCATCCTCTCGTATTCTCTTATAGAATAAAACCATTCCTGACGGCAATATTCCATGTAAAAATCTATACATAACTTCTCTGACTTTAGGTTTTAAACGCAATTTGTTTAAACGCCCCCAAATATTACGCCAATCATACATCGGATATACTCCTTCTACCGCCGCTACCAAAGCCTTACCATCTGCCCTATCAAGATTTCTCAATTTAATATGTAAAGGATCCCTCACGTTTATAAATACCCGTAACATTGCCTCACCTATCATGAACTCCCTACCCCCCCACCACCGTCGCATATCCTGATGTATCCTATGAAGACCGTCTCCTTTCACCCCTCCCTCCCGCTTATAACTATGTTTTAAATACATACTTATTATCCTCTTTTCGACATCTATAAGACCCAGCCCTCCACGGCCAACCGGGAGTGTGACAACCGCTCTACTTAACCATTCGCTCCCTGTTCCCCAAATGAATCTAAAAACACTTTTTTGTAGCCTTTTTAACTCACAACGAAGTATCGGAAATATTACCGTAACATGCCATAGTTTACTATATAATAGCACATTCGTTGTAATCACCCTTTGTTGCAAACTTAAATTAGCAGCTCTTAAACCACTGAGGCGCTTCAGAACACTGTCAACGATACGCACGGAATTTATTTGCTGTGCTAACTTGAAATCATTTACATAAACGATCCCACATATCTTTATTTGGTCCACCCTTTTCCACCTTTCAGCAACCATTCCGTCCTCACGTGACCCTTTTCCAAGATTCATATACTTTGTTTTCCCCATGTTGATCGTCATGCCAGTAGCCTTTTCAAAAACTTTCACTAACGTTTCTACCCGAATCAAATCCATGTTTTCTCTCACCAAAATCGTCGTATCGTCGACATATCCAACAATGCCCGCTCCCCCATCCCTTACATTACCCATCCCCTTTGCTTCCAATAAAACCCTTATCCCTCTATAAAAGGGATCTTGAAAACAAGCAAAAAAAATTTGTGAAAGGGGACAACCTTTTCTGTTGGTGGTTATGAGTGGTGATGGCAGACACAGTTACTAGGCATGCGAGAGGGGGGGTTGAAGTGTCAGCGGTAGTGTATTAAATCCACCACCGTGCATGATATTGATTGTTACCATAGGGTATATGAGGGTTAGGGTGTGGATTGTGTTCAATGGTGGATGTGAGCCATCATGTTCAGACATTCCTTGTTGTGGCATGCAAAGAGTACGTAACCTTTATTCGGCGCATGTACACACCCTCATTTACAGGCTATCTCCCCCAACCAGGAGTTCAGCAACAACCATTGAGTAGTGAGGACGTGCGCTGCTCATTGGGATATCAACATGGCGGAACATACAGTACGGAGAGTGAATACTATCTGCATAGAGCTGGTTCGTGGTACGTTAAGTGGAGATACGATGAACGTCCTTCTCCCTAACATCATCAGGGATACATATGGTATTCCCAACGAGGAATTGTATGGCGTCGCCCTTAATGGTTTAACAAGAATCTTTGTGAAATTTCTACGAGTCGATTACTACACAAGAATTGTCGAGCATTACCAGGAACAACGCATGAGTGTGAATTCAACGATGGATGTTGTGTTACATGACGTCTCTAAGTACTTCACATGGGTGAAGGTACGGAATGTACCCTTCGAGGCTACGGCTTATGGCCTGCAGGAGTATTTTCGAAGTTATGGGACAGTGCATTCTGCAACAATGGGGGTGTGGAGGGATGGTCCATATGAAGGAATGCCGGAAGGTTCTTACACCCTTAAAATGACCTTAACAAGGCCTATACCATCCTATGTTACGATGATCGGTTGTAGAACACAGGTTTATGTGTACTATGCTGGGCAAAGGAAAACATGTCGTCTATGTAGCTCTTATGAGCACATGGCAGCCCAGTGTCCTAGGAGGCGGGCTTCTCGAATTATCGACACTCCAATTGTGATTCAACAGTTGTGTAATTTGGTGCCTGGCTCTGATGCCTCGGGAGGCCGGAGGAATGACCTCTGGAGCGAAGAGGTCGACCGGGAGGTGGCGGCGGCGGAGACATGTGTCACTCTCCCAGGGGCGTCGGGGGAGTTGAAGGTGACATCTGAGGAGACTTTCGTCCAGGAAGCTTCAACCCAGGATGGGTTATTGGCAGATGTGATCAAGGATTTTTTGGATGAGGAGGAACCCTGTGCAAAAGGTGTCCTCAGTTCATGTGAAGCTGGAACTTTGGAGGGACAACAAATTGTTGAGGAAGACTTGAGTAAGATTGGGCGGGAGCATGTGGTGGCCGTGGAGGTACACCAGGAGGAATTGTCTGAGGGTGATATGTGTGTAAGTGTGAGTTCTAGGAAACGAACTGCGGCATCAGAGATAGATGAGGTCATTACCCCAGGGCAGAGGCCGGGGAAGAAGTCATGGGCAGCGGTTGTGGAGCCGAGGACACATAGTGGTAGAGGTGTGCCTGAGTTGCAAATTGGGAAAGGGAGGGGGGAAGTGATTGCACAGGAAAACTCGAGTGGCAAAGGAACACGTAATATGAAAAGTGCAGTGGGTAAATCCCAGAGGCATAGGGGAAAGCCGCCCCTTCTGTAATTTTCAGATGTGTCACGCTTAATGTTAATGGACTTAAGACTGAGGTCAAGAAAGTTTGGTTGGAGTGGTTTTTAAGGCGGTTTGATGTTGACATATGCTTTTTGCAAGAGCATAATCACAGGGCTGGTAGTGTGTTGAGGGTGAAAGGATATCGGATGTATGTAACCAGTGGTTTGCAATTGAAAGGTGGGGTAGCAGTTGCGGTAAAGGAGACCAGCCCCTTGCGTGTCATCGGTTGGGAAGAGGGGGGGGGTGGGAGGATCGTGAGGGTGGATGGCGTCTGGGGTGAGAGTCGAGTTAGTTTCGTGGGAGTTTACATGCCAGCAACTAGTAATATCAGGGTAAAAGTAGATTTTGTCAGAGAGGTATTGCTGTATCACTTGAGAGGTTTGCCTGCTATAACAGTAATAGGAGGTGATTGGAATTGTGTGATTAGGAGTGGTGATGTCGAACCGAGAGGGGCGGGTTGTGTGCTGAGTGTGCTGAGGGATGTATTGCGAGATATTGGGGTTGTTGATGTGGTGGGGAGGGGGGGTTACCTAGTTGAGCACACGTTCGTCCGTAGGGGATATGAAGCGCGATTAGACAGAATTTATATTAAGCAGGGTATAGATGTTGTGAGGGTGCAAACCTTCGATGTGGGGTTTTCTGATCACAGAGCGGTAATAGCAGATTTGATGTGGGATGGAGTGGTGCGTATTTATTCTGGGTACTGGAAATTAAATGTAAGGCTTCTTAAGGAGGAGGGGGAGGGGCCTTTTTTCAGTGATTGGTGGTTGCCTTTTTGGGAGGCTAGGAACAGGGAGATAGATCTGTTAGATTGGTGGGAAATGCAGGCAAAACCTGGAATAGCGAATTTTTTTAAGGCTAGGGGACGAGAGGAGGCGAGGTGGCGTTTTGGGTTGCAAAATTATCTGGAGGGACAGTTGCAAGATTGTTATGTTGGGGGAGGTGGTAGGAGGGATGATATGGACAGACTGCGGAGTAGAATAGCTGAATTACACAATGATAGGTTTGATGCAATTAGGGTTAGGGCGGGGTTAGAGGATGTTTTGTGGGGTGATAAACCGTCTGGGTATGTTTTACGTAAATTTCGGGACCGACAGAGTGTAACCACCATTCTACAATTGGAGACAAGCCCTGGGGTGGGAGGGTATCCAGTGGGTCGAGTCCTATCCAATACGGAAAGTATGAGTCTCTATGCTGATAGTTGGTTTAGAGAGAAATGGAGTTGGAGGGAGGGGGGTTCCTGGGAGGGTTTTTTTGAAGGGGGGTTCCATAGCGTTTTAAGTGAGCAGGATAGAGTGGGGTTGGAGGTTGGTATAAGTGAGGTTGAGGTGGAAGAGGCAGTTTTCGGGATGAGTACCGGGAAAACACCAGGGATAGACGGTATACCAAATGATTTTTATAGAGCACATTGGGGGTGTATTAGGCAGTGTTTTGTTAGGCTATTGGACCATATGTTAACTAGTGGGAAGTTGGGCATATCGCAAAGTACGGGTGTCATAGTTTTGGTGCCAAAGAAGGGGGGGGGTAGAGAGTTGAGTGCTTACCGTGCAATATCTTTGATGTGCGCTGATTACAAGGTTTTTGCGAAAATTTTGGGTAATAGACTGAAGAAGGTCATGGGGTCGGTGATACATGGGGGACAGTTTGGTATCCCGGGGAGGAGTATGCGGGTAGGTCATGGTCGTATTCGGGATTTCCTTGAGGGTAGTAATAAGGGAGGTATTCTAGGTCTGGATTGGGAGAAAGCTTATGATTATGTGGATAGGGAATTTTTGATTGAGAGTATGGTGAGAATGGGTTTTGGAGGGAGGGTGGTTGGATGGGTGAGGACTTTGTATGAGAATGCATCAATGAGAGTACAGGTAAATGGGAGGTTGGGTAGTTCAGTAAGCATGGGAAGGGGTTTAAGGCAGGGGTGTCCACTCTCCCAAATACTATTTGCATGTATGCAGAACCCTTTCTATGTTCTGGTTGATGGTGGGATGGGAAGGTTGGGGGAGAGTGGAGGATATTGTGGGAATATTGTTGGTTATGTAGATGATACAACTGTTTTACTTAATGAGATTGAAGATTTAAGAAAAGTGGGAAGGGTAATTGAGATTTTTGGGAATGCTACTGGGATGAGAGTTAATAAGCAGAAATCACGGTTGTTGGAGGTAGGCGCTTGGGTAGGAGGGACCTTGGGGGAGGAGTTTGGTTGGATAACTGTAGATAGGCTAAAGATTTGTGGGATTTTGTTTTTGGCAGATGCACAGGAGAGCAGGAGGGTTAATTCAGAAATGGTAATGGACAGAGCTTTGAGTAGGCTGAGGGGTCTAAGGGCCGGGGATGTAACCTTGCATCAAAGGGTTGTGGTGGTAAATACGCTGATTTATAGTAAGGTGTGGGGAGTGGCGGAAATTTACCCATTAAGAAGTCAGGATATTATGGAAATGCAAAGAAGGGTCTTAAGGTATGTGTGGGGCTATGGAAGGGCGTGGTTGGGCAAAGATGTAGTAATGACTGCGGTAAGGCAGGGAGGACTGGGATTGATTGCATTAGGGTCTAGGGTGAAGGCGCTATATGTGAAGCAGAGGTATATTCGGGCAGCGGGGGAAAGGGGTCTTCGGGTGGGGGAGGTGATGGGGGATATCCGCAAATGGTGGGGTGGCAGGGACTTAGTGGAGTGTGAAGACATGTTGCGGTTTATGTTAAAGGTATGCAATGTTAAAAAACTCAAGGTAAAACGGTTAGTGGGTGTGGGCCGTCGTCAGGAATTAATGCAAGGGATGGCAGTGTATCCCACATATGATTGGAGAGTGATATGGGTGGAATTTAGTAAATTAAGAATACCGGCAAGAGCGAGGGAATTAGTATATAGATTTCTTATGGGGACGTTAGCATCGAAAGAGGTGCTAAGACGAATGGGTTTTGTGAAAGAGGCGTCATGCGCTTTTTGTGGGGAAGTTGAAACGGCTTTTCATGTAGTATATTTCTGTTCTGCATTGGAGGTGGTAAGATTGTGGTTGAAGAGGGTTTTCTTTTTATTGGGGGGGGGAAAGATATCACCCCTTAGGGCTTTAATGTTAGATATGGAAGGGGTACCCAAAGAGGTGGGAAGGGCTATCAGATATGTAATAGTTGATTACTTGTATGTTTCTTGGGGGATGAGGGAGGTGGAGGGGAACATTAGGATAAAAGCGCTGGCGGCGAGTTTTTATAGGACAGCATGTAGGAACAAACAATTATATGGGGGAAGGTGGGTAATTAGTTTTCCGGAGGGATATCGTGGACTTACTGTTGAACGTTTACTCCGTTTGAGTAAGGGGTGAGAGGCAAGGGGTTGGTCTCTTCAGTGGTGCGCCCTCTTGGTGTGATTGGAAGCCTGGTGAGGTATGGTTGATTGGTTTGCACGGTGGTTGATGTGGGTAAAGTTTATTGTAGGAGTATGTAGACCTTATGAATTTTTGTAAAATCACAGAGTCAAAAGTTATGTGATTTTCGGTTTTTTCCCTTATTGTTATAAGAATCATTTTATATAGGAGGTTTATATATGTATGTAAAATGTGAGGTTATGTCTTATATATTTTTAATCTGAAGATAGATTTAGCCTTGTCATACACCTCTTTTTTTTATTATTGTATTGAATATGTACATTATGCACTATGTACGAAAATATATAAGTATTTGATGGGGTTTATATATCCCCTTATTTTGTATGGAAGGTCCTATTATATATTGTGTTAATCAGTAACATTAACTTTGTGTATGAGTAGGGTGTTTGGGGGAACCAATGTCTTTGGTATAGTTCTATCATAAATTGTAATATTTAGTTTATTTGCAGACAAGTCATTTAGCGATTTATTTCTATGTATGATTTAGTTGGTTCTTATGAATAAGTGCACATACACGTATGTGTATATGCATGCGTATATGTATACATATATGACTGCAGGACTCGTTCCTACATGTCTTATAATGACCCTGACTGTTTTTGTTTGGAAGTCTGCTGGGTTGGTTTATTTTAGTAGAAATTGTTTTCAATGGCCATTCATTAGGGAAATTAATGTATGTTATTTAGAATGGGGACTGTACATACGGGGGGGGGGGTAGAAGTGTCAGCTGTGTCGGCACTGGCAATGATGAGTATTGTAAAGGAGGTTTGAAGGTTATGTGGATTAATAATATATAAATAACAAAGTGGAAAAAATAATGCAGATTGTAGGTTTGGGGTTTCCTTGGTTATAATAATAATGATGAATATTGTTATGTTATCTTGTGTAATCTTACTTAACATAGTTACATTGGATGTAATGTATATGACAATGGGATTTATAATTTTGAGTAAGAACTGATAATGTGTTCTTTTATTTATTTAATGTATTGTGTTGTTTTAAATAAAAATATAAAAAAAAAAAAATCTCCCCCAACCAGCAAACCAGGTTGCTAAGAGTTGATGATGGGGCCCCGTCGTTCAACTAGTGACCAGGTTCTAGCCAATAAGAAGATGGTTTTGGCAATCGCAGAGGTTATGTGGGTACCGCTCTCCTGTCTGCCCTTGTCATTCCCATTCTAGAGCTGGTTGAAGCACGGTCTGCTATCTTGTGGCTTCTATTTCTGCCTTGCTTACCGTGGAGTGCACTATACTTATCACTGTACATAGTGTACATATTGCTGTTCTAAATTGGTGAAGGATAATATAAGTCTAAACTTTTTCTGCTGTGTTTATTTTGCTCCCATTACACCCGGGATAACAGGCCATTTGGATTCCTGGGTTGTAATATGGGTAGCCTGTCCGAGAGCTGGAGCTGGACTTAGAGAAACGGTTGAGCTTAGGGTGAAGCTCGTAGCAGGAACATTGTGCAGCTTGCTGTTTGGCATTGCATTACCTTTGCCTATGCTTTACAAATTTTGCGTGTCAGTTGTTACTAGCCTGTTCGGTGTGGAGAATTTTGCAGTCAGCTTTGCTTGTATGCGTATTCTGCAATCGTACTGTGCATAGCTAAGCGTGTTCTGCAAATTAACGTGTTACGTTGGGGTATTCTGCAATCGTACCGTGCATAGCGAATAACTTATGCCACCTAGACGAGTCAGACGTCTGGTGTCGGCATATACTTTGCGTAACCTACCTAAATTGTCCCTACAGCGTTGTTGGCAAATTGCTCGTTCCATTGGCATTAAATACAAACGCACTCTCACAGCTGCGCAACTGCTTTCACTGATTGCTGACAAACTTCGAGAAGAAGAGATGGCACATCAGACTCCTCCCTCTACGGGAGCTAGGGCAAAGACTCCTATGTTCTCGCAGGAGGAAGATGATACACCTACGGAGCAAAATGGTCAGTATAGTGCAGCTGGGTTGTCTCAGGGTGAATCAGCGTCGTTGGCACTTGAGCTGGCAAAAATCAATCTTGAGCAAACTAGGGAACAGAGAGCATTCGCAAGGGAAGAATTTGATAGGGAAAGGGAAAGGAGGCAGTTTTCGCATTCTGTAAATGATTTTAGTTTACAAAAAGCAGTACAGCTTGTTTCCCGCTTCAATGAGGCCGAACCAGAACAATTTTTCGATAGCTTCGAAAATCAGGCTCGAGCCTTGAGGTGGCCGGAACAGCATTGGGCATCGTTGGTTCATACAGCATTATTGGGTAAGGCACAGGAATTTACGTCAGTATTAAATGACGCTGAATTTTCTGATTATCAAGTAGTGAAGACCACAGTGTTGGGAGCATATACATGTATCCCAGCCAAATACCGTAAGCTTTTTAAATTAAGCAGGCGGCAGCTTGGTCAATCCCTAGTGGACTTTGTGAGACAGCAAACCAAAGCTTTTACCAGCTGGTATAAAGCAAGTGGTGTCTCTACCTTTGAGGAGCTGGTACAGCTTATTCTGATTGATAACCTGCTGGAGTCTGTGGGACCAGAGGTTCGAGTCTTTCTGCAGGATCGTGACTTAACCACTGCATTGGAGGCAGCCAGGTTGGCTGATACCTTCGAAACTAACCGCTCCTTGTCCGAGCGGTCCCGTCTCTCTTTTCAACAGCCTGGTATGAGCAGAGATCATCAACCTTGGAGAATGAAGTGCCAGCCGGAGGGAGAACGTCTATGTCAGCCAACTAAGTCTCCTGATGAGCCACACTTCTCAACTTATGGTCCACCTGCGGAGAGGCAAACTACTCATGGTGCATCTCGACAACAGTATCCAGAGAGACACCAGCCAGAACGACACCATTTGCAACGTCAGCAGGGAGTAAAGGGCAAGCCTGTCGTCTGCTTCTTCTGTAACAAAGTAGGTCACATCCGTCCCAACTGCCCCCATAAACCCCAACCCATTGGGAAAATCTCTAATATCCCTAGTAACATGTCCCCTAGAGAAGTAGGAAAACTCAGAAACAACAGAAGTAAAGACCTTTAGAGATACTGGAGCATATTGCTCACTTGTAAGAGAAGGAATATTACCCCTTTCAAAGAACACTTCCTTGAATTCCTCTGTTTTATTGGAAGCATTTGGAGGAGCTATATATTCTGTTCCTTTGCATAAAATTTATGTACAGTGCAAATATTACACTAGGTACTTGACTGTAGGTGCCTCAAAAGGATTTCCCATGAAAGATGCCATGTTATTACTGGGTAATAACATCACTACGGTTAGTTCGTATCCTGAACCTATAATGATTAATTCTTCTCCGGTGTTGGCCATAACTCGGGCAACATCCCAAGGGTTGTCTGGAGAGAATGTTGACCTATCCTTGGACGACTCCGATCTCGGAATAGCCACGTTGTTTTATGAGGCACACCGGCCGGAGCCTCGTAAATCAAGTGAACAGACCCCGATCAAGCCTTCCTATTCCCAGGTTGCAGGATTGCCAGATGCCTGTTTCCATGCCCGAGGGACTGTCCTTCCGGGAGGAACAACGAAAGGATCCTTCTTTAAAATTCCGTGTGTGGGTGTGTGTGTGTGGGTGTGCGTCCTTGTGTGTATGCATATATTTGTACGCTCGTGTGCACATGTCCGTGCGTGCGCCCTCGTGTGTGTATGTGCGCGCGCGCGCTAGTGTGGGTGTATGATCCACTTAATATTTGTATTTATAACTCATTACAATTGTGACCAGGTGTGGACGTATCAGTGGTTCATTACTTTGTAATTTGTTCATGACTGTAACCATGTATAGGAGTGAAGCTGATTCATTACCTCTGTAACTTGCCATGATTAGTGACCAGATCTACCTGGAGTTCATTACCTTTGTAACTAGTTCAGCTATCATAACTTTGGGGTCCAGTCACTGGACCCATTATGTACCTTTGTAATCTTTTGACTACCGCCCACAGGATGGGTATGGGGTGCATAAAGATATTAAACTAAAGTGTGTGTGTGTGTGTGTGTGTGTGTGTGTGGTGTGTGTGACTCAACAATCAATATTTGCACCAATAACTCATTACAGTTGTGACCGGGTGTGGAAGTGTGAATTGCTCATTACTCTATAATTTGTTCATGATTGTAGCCAAAGTATAAACGTAAGTAACCATTCTACAGAATTCATTACCTTTGTAACTTGTGAGCTCATTACCTTTGTACCTAGTTCAGCTATCAAAACTTTGGGGGCCCAGTCCCTGGACCCATTACGTACCTCTGTAATCTGTAAATACCTTTGTAACTTGTCATGATTGTGACCAGACTTACCTGGAGTTCATTACCTTTGTAAATTGTGAGTTCATTACCTTTGTAAATTGTGAGTTCATTACCTCTGTAACTTGCTCAGCTATCATAACTTTGGGGTCCAGTCCCTGGACCAATTATGTACCTCTGTAATCTTTTGACTACCGCCCACAGGATGGGTATGGGGTGCATAATAAACATATTAAACTAAAACTAACTAACTTTAAAATTCGCTTTTGAGGCAGCCATGGGTAAATCCTCTTTGGGTCATCCGGTCAAGTATGAAGTTAAAAAAGATTATTTGATCTGCACTGAGACTGGTAAGGAGATAGAGGGCCGGCAATTGTATGACAGGTTAGTGGTTCCAACCAAGTTTAGACATCAAATATTAAATATAGCTCATAATACGTCATTAGGAGGTCACTTAGGAATTACAAAAACCTTGTATAGAATCACAAAAGAATTTTATTGGCCAAAATTAAAGAAATGTGAAGAATCATATTAGGTGTTGCCGAGAATGTCAGCAAGTAGGGAAACCTGGACATTCCATTAAACCTGCACCTCTCCAACCTATACCTGCTGATGGAGAACCTTTTGCAGATTTAATTATAGATTGTGTAGGTCCACTACCTAGGTCAAAGTCGGGAAATCACTATTTATTTACGATTATGGATAAAGTAACCAGATATCCTGAAGCAATTCCCATGCGTAGTATTAATACTAAAGCTATTCTCAAAGCTTTAACAAAATTCATTTCTTGTTTTGGCATTCCTAAAACTACTCAAAGTGATCAAGGTACTAACTTCACTGCCAAAGCATTTAGGGAAGTATTAACTAGGTTAGGGATAATCTAGAACTTATCCACTGCCTATCATCCTCAGTCCCAAGGCGCCTTGGAAAGATTCCATCAGACGTTAAAAACTATGATGAGAACTTTTTGCATGCACTTTCCTACAGACTGGGATGAATCACTACCTTTGTTGCTGTTCTCACTACGAGAGACGGTGCAAGAGTCTACAGGGTATAGTCCGTTTGAGCTGATCTTTGGGCACAATGTACGAGGTCCTCTTCGGGTGCTCAAAGAAGGATGGATGGGAGAAGACATTAGCTCAACACTCTACAACCCGTCTTCAAGGTTGCAGGTGACACGTCAGTTAGCCAAGGCTAACCTAAAGACAGCTCAAAGTAAGATGAAACAGAGGTATGACAGAAGTGCACAATTCCGCTCCTTCCATCCAGGAGACAAGGTGTTGGTGCAGGAACCTATACCTGGCCACACCTTGAAAGCTAGATTTACGGGACCTATGCAGATTGTAAGTAAGTTATCTGATTTAAATTATGTGGTAGCTCCCATTGATAAGACCTCAAAAACTAAAATTTACCACATCAATCAATTAAAGTCTTTTCATACACCAGATAAAGTCCCAGTAATGACTCTGTCCTCTACCTCTGAGGACAACTCTGATTCTTTGCACTCTATCTCTGAAATTAATATTAAACTTTCAAATTCTGTCCTCCTCAAGGATCCTAGCCCTTTAATGGAGGGATTATCTGAAACCCAAGCAACAAATTTAATGGAGCTTCTACAGTCATATCCTACTATTTTTTCGGATGTGCCGAAAAAATGTACTTTAGGTTATCATGATGTAGATGTGGGAAACTCTAAACCAATTAAACTCTCCCCCTACAGAGCTAATCCTGAAAAGCAAAGGCTACTTCAGCAGGAAGTAGAATTTTTGTTAAAGCATGGTTTAGTGGAGGAGTCATCTAGTCCATGGGCTTCACCGTGCATCCTTGTGAAGAAGGCTGATGGAGGGTTTCGTATGTGTACAGACTACCATAAGGTGAACGAGGTCACCATTACAGATGCTTACCCTCTTCCTCGTCTGGATGACGTAATTGACTTTGTGGGTAAGGCTACTTTTGTGTCCAAGTTAGATCTCCTTAAAGGCTACTATCAGGTACCTTTGACGGATAAGGCGAAGGAAATCTCTGCCTCGTAATTCCAGGAGGTCATTATCAATACACAGTTACCCCCTTCGGAATGAAAAATTTCCCCTCTTCATTCCAGAAACTTATCCATCAGGCTATTAAAGGACTTGAAGGCACGGCAGCGTACCTAGATATTTTTGTGGTGTCTGATACTTGGGATCAACACCTACTTAGACTTAAGGCTCTTTTTGAGACCTTTAAGAGTTCCCATTTAACAGTTAATTTATCTAAATCTTCCTTTGGCCAGGCCACTATCACTTTTCTAGGCCATGAAGTAGGTAGTGGTAAAGTTGCACCTAAACTTGCTAAAGTTTTTGCTATTAAAGATTATCCAGTTCCTCATGATAGGAAATCTCTTCAACGTTTCCTAGGCATGATAGGATTTTACGGAAGATTCTGTAAGAATTTCTCAGATATTGTAGCCCCTCTTACCTCTCTTACCAGTCACAAAGTTCCCTTTAATTGGACCTCAGACTGTAACACTGCTTTTAATAAAGCAAAAAGATTATTGTGTACTGCACTCATTCTCTTGTCTCCAGACTTCTCCAAACCTTTTTCATTACAGGTTGATGCTTGTGAGTCTGGGGTTGGGGCAGTACTATTACAAAAAAGAGAATGAGGAGTTGCAGCCTGTAGCATACTTTTCAGCCAAGTTCCAGCCACATCAGAGGGCTTACTCTACCATTGAAAAAGAAGCCCTCGTGCTGGTACTGGCTTTGGAGCATTTCGATGTTTATGTGGGCCAGACATCGCAGGTAGTCAGTCTACAGTGATCACAATCCTCTAGTATATATCCAAGCCATGAAGAACCACAACACAAGGCTCATGCACTGGACGCTAAGGCTGCAGCCCTATAATATTTCCATTAAAGATATTGCCGGCAAAGAAAATATGTTGGCAGACTCTTTATCTAGAGTCTAATATTTTTATTTATTTAGGTTAGGATGTAATTTGTGGTAACCCCTTTTCACGCTCTTTTTTTTATCCCCTGGTGTGGGGTTTTTTTTTTAGTGAGGGGATGCGGGCTACCGTCCGCCTGTATCTTGGACCTATGCTACCCTGTCTGACTGCTGTCTCACTCTAAGAGGAAAGGCGGTCCCATTATTTTGTGCCATGGCGGCACGGTTACCACTGGGAGGTGGCAGCCTAATCCTGAGCCTTCTCGGGGTGGGGGTGTGGCATGCAAAGAGTACGTAACCTTTATTCGGCGCATGTACACACCCTCATTTACAGGCTATCTCCCCAACCAGCGAACCAGGTTGCTAAGAGTTGATGATGGGGCCCCGTCGTTCAACTAGTGACCAGGTTCTGGCCAATAAGAAGATGGTTTTGGCAATCGCAGAGGTTATGTGGGTACCGCTCTCCTGTCTGCCCTTGTCATTCCCATTCTAGAGCTGGTTGAAGCACGGTCTGCTATCTTGTGGCTTCTATTTCTGCCTTGCTTACCGTGGAGTGCACTATACTTATCACTGTACATAGTGTACATATTGCTGTTCTAAATTGGTGAAGGATAATATAAGTCTAAACTTTTTCTGCTGAGTTTATTTTGCTCCCATTACACCCGGGATAACAGGCCATTTGGATTCCTGGGTTGTAATACTTGTATTATAGTGTCAGCCGTTTAGCTGGCTGGATTGTGTTTATATATTTTGTCATTGAAGTTTTTAATGCTCTTATGAATGTATAAGTATAAGAGATTTGTCACTCTGTATACTAAGGTGAAAGTGGCACGTTTTCACGGGAGGGGGAGTGTAAGCAGTACTGGTTAGGTATCTATCGCTTTTTTTTATATGATCATCTTTTCATGTGAAGCACAGTACGTATAAGCAGTGTTTGATTTGAGTGCAGCCAGTTCTGATGTCATTATATATGTGTGGAAAATATTTTAATCTTCTGAAGCTATAGTGCCTAATAGGTGTTTAATGTGTCGATATGGGTCAAAAATGTATTTGAAAATGGAATAGAACCAACAGAGAAGCTCTGCGCCTGCGCTGATGGGCAAGGGAGAGATCGAGATGGGGCATCAGGGAGTGGGAGGGTTTGGAATAGAGTTGAGGCTGTGAAAACATGGGACCAGGAAATTGGCATTCACGGCAGCCTAAGGATTAATTTAGGTCTCGCTTCATAATAGGAAGTGTGGTAACTGTCCCTGGTGAAGAGTGAGGGAACACATTTACGGGACCGCTGTAATAAGTGGTTGTGAAGGCTTACTCAGCTCTGTAATAACTTTAGACAGTATTACCAAAGCTGGCTCCTCCTCAGGAAAATTAATGAATAGAAAACGAAATAATAATTAACAAAGATAAACACTTTATTATTTATTAAAGCAAACATAAACAATAAAACATGACAGGTATACCCTATTTGAAAGAAAAATGAAAAATGAAATGAATAAAATAACATTTGAACTCAACGCTAATATATATATTGGGGTGTCTGGTGTTGGTGACCACCACTGGCTAGTTCTTCACAGAGTATCGCCGTGAGTATTCTATCCCAATGACAGGAAAGCAGGTTCTTTACCACTGCAATGATGTGGGGTTACGTTCTGCAATTTCATACAGGTGCACAGGTAATTAAATCCAATATGGGACGTCTCCAGGATGTTAGTCCATCTCCGTCAGTTCTTCTCGTTGATTGACAGGTAACCCTCTCTGTCATCCAAGCTGAAAAGATAGACAGGTTACCCACTGCTTAAATAATCACTCTCCATAAGTACAATACCTAAAAGATGTGGTGATTATGACAACAGTCAACTTAGAGCAAGGCTGAAAAGACCAAGTTTATTATTGGTCCAAAGTGAAGCTTTCAACCAATAAATCCACTAGAATACAAGGCAGGCATGTACTTACAGTAGTGTTGGGAGCTGTGAGTCGAGTGATTTACTGTTTGACCAGAGCCCCACACGTCACCTTTTGGGGGGGGGAAGAGGGAGGGGAAGGTATAGTGGGAGCTAGACTGACCCTACGTTAACAAGCAGCCGGCAATCAAACTATCACTTTAGGGGTGGGGAAGAAAAGGCGGGAATAGCGGGAGCTGGACTAACCCTACCTTAACAAGTAGCCGGCACGCAAACTATCACTTTCGGGGAGGGGGAAAAAAGGTGGGAATAGCGGGAGCTTGACTTACCCTACCTTAACAAGTAGCTGGCAATGAAACTATTGTTACTATATATTCCCTCGCTACTCCTATCTATTGAACTTTTCCCTCAGTGGTAAAATTAGTGAATAAGGGTGGGACCGGTGGTGACTGGTGCGATGCCATGCAGTGTGTCCAGGGGAAATACCCGTGATTTAATCACCACTCATCAGTCTCAGATCTTAATGGAGTGACCTCTAATGTGCATAATAATTATGAGACATTAAACCATATGGTGGGCTAAGAAGTATTCAGTGATAATAACACTATGAAGTGAAATAAGTCGCCTTGCTCTGAGTGAACACGTGTGTACCTTGTGGTTCCTGTCCCGAGGATAGTTAAGTTTTTATGGATTCATGACTTCTAAACCAGGACAAACCAACGGATACCTCGTCCTGCTGGAATAAGAACCGTGTTGGCGTAGCAAGACATCGAAATGAGATGGTGAATGGAGGAAATAAGGAGCAACAATCACCCACAGTTAAGTAACCCTTCTAGTTATAGCAGACTGATACTGGCCAGTTAGGTATGTTGTAATTGGATAGGTTGTGGGTGATCCAGCTACATCCAGTGACCACCAGAGAATATCTGGTAAGTGGTGGTATTATATATAAGTGTTTTTCCTTGATGGATATATCCATGTGTAACCTCCCCCCCTCCCCTTCATTCAGTTAAACTAATATAATCTATAACATAATCTATATGGTCCACAATTCATTAGTAGCACCGAACTTGTGGGTGCTGTCCAATTCATACTGGTCTTGGATAGATATGGGTAAGATTGTGAGGTTGAAGGAGCCACCTGCAGTGACCAGGGGTGGCTAGGTTTTCTCACATATCTACACGGAGTGACTACAGTGAACAATATGGATGTTGTCTCATAATGAGATTACTTGTATGCATGTAATGTTGAGGAACATACAGGTAACTCCCTATAAAATTGTCCATAATATGTGCTTCTTCAGTATTTGTGTAGTCACGGTTCATTATTGGTCACTGCCTGTATCTTGTTATATATTGATTGTGTACCAATATATTTTGTACCTGAGTTTTAAATAAAATATAAAAAAAAACTTAACACTAAGGAGTATATCATAGTTGTACAGTTGGATAGTAATTATTTCATAGTTGTGCAGTAGATTATTAATTATAAGTGAATCTAATTTGTATAAGGCAAAAGATATATTCATATATTCAACCAGACAATGGATACGGAACAGCCATAGGGGTCGTGGAAGGAAGCCAGGAGGCTGTAGCTTCTCAACTGGCAAGGATAGAGCCATCTCAGGTCCCTACCCTAGTTGCGTCGGCCTCCACAGTGGACAGGGACTGTCTGCCTCCACGTGGAAGGAGGAATTCTCGCTCAGCTCGGGCACAAGCAACCAGGGCCTTCAACAAATTCAAGGTTCCCGATTACGGGTTTGTAAGGTATCTAGAAGGTCTACCCTGCCTCAAATTCCATTCTCAGGAATGAGGTTCTGGTCATTTCTCGGGACGAAGATTCTTACGGGGAGTTGAAGGGGCTGGTTGTGATGCATCCCAGCATGGTGGAACTGGTTGCTTCGGAGAAGGTGTACAAGGGAGTTCTCTTACACGTCCCTGTGCCCCTCTCACTGGACCCCATTTTGGAAGTGCCCAACATTGTCAAGGCAGAGCAACTCACTACAACAGTGAACAAGGTGCCCACCCGCCAGTTGCTGATCCACCACCTGGACCTTGGGGTCTGGGGAAAATTCAAGACCTGACCATACCTGTCAGGCCCAGTACAATGGTTCAACTGTCAGGGGTTCAATCATATTGCAACCACCTGCCAGCAAGAGAAGAAGTGCGGTGTTTGTAGCAAGGCACATAACTCGAAGGACTGCACTGCAATCCTCAAACAGCCAACCGGCAAAGCCCTTCGGCCGGAGCCCAAGTGTGCGAACTACTCAAAGAGGCACCATGCCTGGAACTGGAGCTGTCCTGTGATGGTGCAGCACTGGCAGCAGGTTCGTCATCGGAATGACCCGACAGCCCCGATGCCACCCAGCCTTGGAACCACCCAACAACAGTCGGTATGGGCTCCAACCGCTGTTCCCCGGACACCACAGGAGGGCAATACCAGCATGTTCCTGGCACTGGGCTTCCAGCAGTGGCATCAGGGGGCATGCACTGGCTTGCAGCAGCGTGGTCAACTATGGGGTCAGGTGGCAAGGTGGCCAGGAAGACAGAATCAATGGGAAAAACAGCCACAGGCCAGGAACACTGCCCAGCAGGTCCCAGATGGGCACAAACATTCCTTGCCATCCCACCAGCAGGCCTCTTCCCAAGGGCAGGCCCCTACTGTGAGCAGCCAGAGTCAGGCAGAGGTTCCCTGCTGGGGGACCCGGAAGCCCATGGCGACTCAGCCAGGGCCCAGGATGCAATCAGCTTATACTGCTGCAGTGTCAACAGCCACCCAGACATACCCAGTGACCCAGCTCCGAATCGACGGGTCGTCCAGCTCAATGCCTGCAGAGGTAATGGTCGAATCATTTCCCGATCGACTGAAGAAAACCATCGGGGTCATCTCAGCGCTCCTCTGTTGCCTGCTGCCGTTGGCAGATTGCAGGGGCGCCTGCAGACAGCTCCTGTCATGGATGCTGGGCATGGCCCTACTGGTCAAGAAGGACTCAATGGAACTTCAAGTCATCATCCAGGAGTCCTTCCAGTCTGTGATGGAGGAGGCCCCGGAGTTGCCAACAACGGACGATGAGTCCCAGGCAGAAATGGAATCAGAGGGCCACCTCTGCGGGTTTTGAAGATCCTCCAGTGGAACATTTGCGGGCTGCAGTGGAAAATTCACTTAGTGACTGAAGCTGCAGTTCAGGATGAGGTTGATGTCTTCCTGTTCCAGGAGACACTTACCAATTCGTCACATCAAATGCAGCCACGTATCGCGGGATTCTCGGCCTACCTTTAGTGCCTTGAAGAGACTAGCAGGGGCATGGCGATCTACGTTAGGACCATTATCCCTCATTCAAACTCCACTGACCCCATCAACTGTGGGGAGTGCGTGGAGGTTCAGGCTGTCTGCGTACACTTGCCGGATGGACCTCTCGTGGTTTACAACATTTACAGAAGCTCTCGGTACACCCTTGACATTTCAGAGGTGGCAGAATTTGCTCCCCGGGAGGGTCTTGTTGTGACTGGGGACGCCAATACCCACCACCCAATACTTTCTTCTGTCTCTCCTACCAACGCAGCTGGGAGGCACTTTGCGGCTGTGCTGGAGGAGGTCCCTGACATCGCCCTCCTCAACAATGGTGAGCCAACCCATCACTACGGTGGCTGCTTGGATGTCACACTCATCTCAAGGCGGTTGCTCTCAAGTGCAAGATGGGAGGTCCAGCCCCGTCTCACCAGTGATCACTTTGCAGTGGTCACCACGCTGATGGTCCAGCGGTGCCCGCTCCCCACACCTACCCCCAGATGGAATGTAAAAAAGGCCGACTGGCAGTGCTTCCAGGAGGTCATCAAGCACTGGTGGGCAGAGTCTCCTCTTCCGGAACACCCAGATGAGGCGGCTCAAAGCTTGCAGGTGGCCTTCATATGTGCAGCTTAGGCAGCCATACCTATGATTACAGGCAGAGGGTCATACAAACGTGACTGGTGGTTTTACAATGAAAACATCAGGGAGCAGAATCACCGCATCAACGTCGTACACAAGATGCACAGGCGTAATCCCATGGTTGAGTCCATGTGTCTGCTAAGGGAAATGGTGTGGCATGCATGTAATGTCTCACTCAGGGTACGGCAGGCTAAATGGTTCGAGTGGTGTGCCTCCCTCAGCTACTCCTCCACTTTATTTGAGATTTGGACCAAGTTATGATTGGCCACAGGGCAGTGTTGCAGTGTGGCTCAGTTGCACCCAGACCCCGCAACGGAGGCAGAACTTCTAGTGGACCTTTTCACCTCCAGAGCGGCCATGGCTCAACTGCCTCAGGATCTCTGGAACCACCATGCCACCCTCCTTCCTAGAAGGATGATGGTGATCCAAGCAGCATGCTAGGCTAAGGACATCATGGATGAAGACTTCACCGATGAGGAGCTCCAGGCAGCCTTCACATCTCATCGGGACACTGCACCGGGGCATGATGGTATCACCTATGGCATGATTCTCGGTCTGGCCATTCTGGACATGCAGCTGTCCTGGGAGTCGTCAACCGGACTTGGAGAGCTGGCAAACTCCCTGTCGTATGCCTGGGGATCCTGGCAGTGTGAGACCAATCTCCCTCACCAGTTGCATCTCGAAGGTGTCTGAAAGGATGGTGTTGGAGCACCTGAGGTGGAATATTGGCCCTCCTCATAAACACCTCTATGGCTTCACCAGAGGAGTGGGCACTTTCGAAAGCCTTACCACTCTTCTGACCGGCAATGGGTCGGATGCCCAATCCCACATTGTTGTCTTTCTTGATCTCGAGAAAGCTTTTGAGCTAGCCAGTGCACCTGCCATCCTCTCACTCTTGGCCTGCAGGGTAGTTAAAGGCAGGCTGCTTTCATGGCTTTGTTCCTATCTCCAGGACAGGCGGGCCCGTGTACGCTTACAGGGGCATGCCTCTTCTCTCAAGACCCTGGACAATGGCACTCGACAAGAGAGGGCTCTGCAGAGGGTTAGGGCATTGAGTGCCATGACCAACCCTAGGGTTGGGACCAGCCTCAAGGTCATGAGGTTGTTCTACATCCAGGCAATACGCTCCCTCGTTGACTATGGGGCACTTGCTCTAGTTCACGCCAGACCCACAAACATCAAATCCCTCTGCGTGATCCAGAACACAGCTGTACACGCAATGCTGGGGGCTCCTAAGTGGGCCAATGCAGTGGTTCTGAACCTTGAGGCGAAGTTGCAGCCCCTTGAAGAGAAGATCCAACTGGAAGCTGCCAAGAGGATCACAAATTATCTCCGACTCCCAGGGGCTGACAAACTGATGAGGGATTTACGGGTCTGCCAGGGACAGGTCATTCCACTACATCTCAGCCGCCGATGAATGTGGTCGGTAGCAGATGCCACACGGAAGCTCTTGCCCATGATGTTGCTCCATGCGGGAGGCTGCAACAGACTGGCGGCAAACTACACAGTGCCGCCCCCTTGGGCACCACAGCTGTTGGCGGTGCACTGGACAACCCTACCAGACAGCAAGAGGCATTGCACCCAGGACATTATGCAATGCCTTGCCTCGGCTAGCATTATGGGTGTGGCAGGCCCAGGGTGTGTGCCATATTACACTGATGACTCAAGAGACCCAGTGGCAGGCCACACAGCTGCTGGGATATTCCACAGCAATTTGACAGCAGGTTGGCGCCTCCCAGACCATTGCACCATCCTCCAGGCTGAACTCTTTGCCATCCAACAAGCTCTGCAGCATGCTCTTGCAGACCATCAGCATCCCCCCATCACCCACATTGATTCCAAGGCAGCATTCCAAGCAATTATGCACAGAGAGCCAAAGGACAACATACACTTAATCACATCCATCTGTGGTGACCTGCAGACTCTCATGGCCCAGGGTCGCAGGGCCACCATCAACTGGATCCCGAGCCATGTGGGTATCCCTGGCAATGATGCTGCAGATGAAGCTGCTAGCACTGCAACCCTCGAGGCACAGCCACATGCTGCAATCTCCATCAGCCTCAGTCAGATTGCGCTGTGGGCTGCTGGTGCAGCCAGGCACCCACTCCCTGACCGTGGGGATTCACGGAGCCTTCGCTGGTATGTCAGGGCGACCCACAGGGCACTCCCTACAAGTCTTTGGACACAGTTCAGAGAACTGAGGGTGAATATCCACCTCCTACGCTTAGGGTATCCCACCACTGCGCAGATTGTTGAACGGGCATGAGAGGAGCTCTGTGCCCATTGTGACCGAATGGCTCCAAAGCCCTTGGTGCACTACCTTTTAGACTGCCCGGCTATGATGCCCCTTCGCCGTAGACACTTCCCAATGACCCCTGTGGGGCAGGCACAAGAGGATGAGGCAGCACATCCGGTGTGCTTTGCCGTCAGGGACTTGGAAACCTTACTTCCAGTCATTGCACGTAATCCCTCCCCCCGCTGAAGTCGCTGTTAGGGCCTGCTTTGGGCCTCCATTGCACCGCACACCAGCCGCCGTTAGTGCACACTAACGTTTGGTACGTCATCTGGCCATAGAGCCTGTGAGGTAACCCCCCCCCCCCCTTCCCGCTGAAGAACTGCCACGCATGTGCAAGAAAAGATAAACGACAGTTCCCTACCCAGGGAGCCAATGCCGGGTCACCAAAATGGAAAAGACCCAGAATGGGATACCATACCAGAGAATCAAACTGAATAGAATAGAATTCATATATTCGAAAATGCTTCTTGTGAAAACAATGATTCAATTATATTCCTGTCAACAATGAATAAAAGGTTCAAAGTGATTGTTGAAGTTATGGTGTGGGAGTACATAAGAGAGTATGTGTGTACTGAGTATTTAGCATTTAGTCTAGGGTGATTAAGTGGCTTTTGAGAAGTCTTAAATTGATTTTCAGACCGGGTTACTTTAATTTATTAACACATTTTTATTAACACACTGGCCGATTCCCACCAAGGCATGGTGACCCGAAAAAGAAAAACATTCACCATCATTCACTCCATCACTGTCTTGCCAGAAGGGTGCTTTACACTACAGTTTTTAAACTGCAGCATTAACACCCCTCCTTCAGAGTGCAGGCACTGTACTTCCCATCTCCAGGACTCATGTCCGGCCTGCCGGTTTCCCTGAATCCCTTCATAAATGTTACTTTGCTCACACTCCAACAGCACGTCAAGTATTAAAAACCATTTGTCTCCATTTACTCCTATCAAACACGCTCATGCATGCCTGCTGGAAGTCCAAGCCCCTCACACACAAAACCTCCTTTACCCCCTCCCTCCAACCATTCCTAGGCCGACCCCTACCCCGCCTTCCTTCCACTACAGACTGATATACTCTTGAAGTCATTCTGGTTCGCTCCATTCTCTCTACATGTCCGAACCACCTCAACAACCCTTCCTCAGCCCTCTGGACAACAGTTTTGGTAATCCCACACCTACTCCTAACTTCCAAACTACGAATTCTCTGCATTATAT
Organism: Cherax quadricarinatus; assembly: GCF_038502225.1. NCBI lineage: Eukaryota > Metazoa > Arthropoda > Malacostraca > Decapoda > Parastacidae > Cherax > Cherax quadricarinatus. The sequence goes on from NC_091380.1 coordinate 12,556,138, forward strand.
TCACACCACACATTGCCCTCAGACATGACATCTCCACTGTCTCCAGCCTTCTCCTCGCTGCAACATTCATCACTCATGCTTCACACCCATATAAGAGCATTGGTAAAACTATACTCTCAAACATTCCCCTCTTTGCCTCCAAGGACAAAGTTCTTTGTCTCCACAGACTCCTAAGTGCACCGCTCACCCTTTTCCCCTCATCAATTCTATGATTCACCTCATCTTTCATAGACCCATCCGCTGACACGTCCACTCCCAAATATCTGAATACATTCACCTCCTCCATACTCTCTCCCTCCAATCTGATATCCAATCTTTCATCACCTAATCTTTTTGTTATCCTCATAACCTTACTCTTTCCTGTATTCACTTTTAATTTTCTTCTTTTGGATACCCTACCAAATTCATCCACCAACCTCTGCAACGAGGGCCGGATTACCGCATAGGCAAACTAGGCATTTGCCTAGGGCCCCATGCATTTGGGGGCCACATGGTCCAAGGGGTTCAGGGGCTCATCCAACACTGCACAAATGGTGCAAGTGCAAAGGGGTCCCTACCTAAAAAGTTCAAGTGTTTGGAGAGTAAAATTGATTTTTAAAAATTAATCAGCACAAAAATAAATAATGAAATAAAATAAAATAAAAATAAATAAACCTAACCAGAGAGAGAGAGAGAGAGAGAGAGAGAGAGGGTGAAGACGTGTCACAGTGTGCTCCACAAACTTTCTTAATATTACTTAAATACGAGGGTTGGTGAGGATAAAAACTGTTCAGTGTCGAAGAACTACCTACAACACATTAGTACAAGTAAGCCAACTCCTCCACTGAAGTGAATATAAGCAATATCAGTGATATTTAAGTGTGGTATGGTGAAGACATGGTGTGAGTGAGGGGACAGCGGCAGGCCTTATGAGTGACGTCACTATTGCCTTCAGAGTGAGCATCTAATATTATCTAATATTATGTGTTTTGTGCTATGTACTAGCATCTGGTGCTTTATAACAACGTGACTGGTACAATGCAACATAGTGATTTGTGTAACATCTTCCTTTAGTGGAAAAGTGGATAGCATAAACAGTGTTTATTAAGTGATAGTGAGAAGGCAACACTTTCAGCTCGTCGGCCCACTGCCGCCCTCACTACCAACCACGCTATAAACACCCCCACCCACGATACACCACCCCACCCACGATACCACCACCCACCCTCTCTCTCCTGTGAACTTCATTGCAAACCTACAAGCCTCCTCTGGGATGACTTCACACCGCAAAATAGCAAGAATATCTACGCTATCTGGCTATTGTCCCAGTAGTTACTGCAGTGTTTGTGGGTATACCACAAGGGACAAAATTCTTCTTAGGTGTAAGGAGCCTACTTGTTCCAACTACTGCCACACAGATTGCATTCCAGAAGAAGAATTTTGTTGTAGCCAGGTTGAAAATTTCAGAAAATTGAAGGATATCCATAATCCTGTGGTATATGTGGATACAAGCCTGGAGCTACAGGAGGAAGGTTCAGAAGTCCTACCTCAGGGACTCCTGTCCAAAGATCAAGACTGCCTTCTTGGGCTGTGTTGTAAAGTTGCAGCTAAGATAATCCATCACAGGGAAGCACTTCATGAGCTCCTCAAATCATTAGATAACCTACAAGCTATTGTAGAAGGCCAGTGCAAGCCTACATCAAGTGACGTAAGCTGCACAGCTGATGGTGACACTATTGACAAAGACTGGAAGTCCCACACTGAGCTTAACTCAGGGGTAAATAACTGGTGGAATTCTGTCATCGCTAAGGTCCCACAGACTGACAGAGTTCAAAACACTACCTTTGGGAATTCTAACACAATTCCTCTGACCACCACAGAGGGAACAAATCCTCTTCCCAGCAACGAGGGAAGCCTTGGATCTGTTAATTCTCCTACACCTGACATCTCTGCTTCAGCCACTGCCAGTCCACTTGACAGTGCACATACCATCTCTGATCCTACATCTGTCAGCACACCTGCCGACACTATTCCAGAATCTGGTAACAGTGCTTCATCAGCAAGTTCTGAGCCAGGAGTTTCTCCACCAGAGATTGGTGCAGTTAATGATCAGGGAACTATCACTGCACCTGATCACCTACTGCGCCAAAGTACAAACAGCAGGGACACATCTGTCAGAACTGGTAGAGGACGGGGCAGAGGACGTGAAAGAGGACGTGGAGGAGGAAGACATCTACAGCCGTCTCACTCTCCACTAACACATTTCCAGCTGCAGAATCTGAGGATAAATCTGCAAAACACAGGAGGTGCAACAAATCCTAGTCCACCCTCCCAGGCACCTAGGCTGTGCTCTCGCTGTCACCGGAAGGGGCACACTGCCTACAACTGCCTGCGAGATACCAGGTGTAATTACTGCTACAAGAAAGGACATCAGGAGGACCAGTGTCGGAAGAAAAAGGAACTTGACAGACAGGGCCACCTGTTTAGAGACCTGTTCTCAGAACAAACCAGCAGGATCTCTGAATTGGTGAACAAACTCACACGTCACCCACTTGGCTACTCCTATCCCAGCCCAGCAGGTGGTATTGTGCCTTATACAAGACCACAGACCTACATCCCTGCAACTGCTTCAGTACCCTACCTCTCTCAAGGGCAGGCACCTTACATTCCCTACACACCCACCACCTCAAGCTGACCACTTCATCATGAGGAGCCAGTCTATCAGCATCCTGTTAGCCAACATTAGAGGTTTCATTACCAATGTTGGAGAGCTCACACATAGTTTTGTGAACACTCGACGTCCCGACATGATAGCTGTTGTTGAAACATTTTTGGATGACAGGACTCCAGAAAATTTTGCAAGAATTGCTGGCTACACCTCATGGATGAGAACAGACAGGCAAGGGCAAGGAGGAGGTGTTGCTGTGTGCTTCTCTAAAAGTGTTCATGCCCAGCACATTGATGTTGCCATCCCTACACATCTTGAAATGATGTTCTTCAAGCTCTGTATAAACACTAGTACCTCTGTACTAGCATGTGCAATGTACAGACCTCAGTGGCAACATGCAGACCCCATCAACTTCCTAATGGAAAATATTGACTCCCTTCTGCTACAACACAACTGTCAACATATTATAATTGTTGGTGACCTCAACCAGCACCTTATACAGAGGGACTTTGATGACCTTGCAGTGTTTGACATGAGAAACTTTGTTGATTTCCCTACTCATATCTCTGGCTCCTCCCTTGATCCAGTAGTGAGTGATCTGGCAGAAGGTATAGCCACTTGTCAACCCCTCGGCTACGTTGGATCGTCTGACCACAAGGCTGTTTTTACGACACTTAAGATCCGAACAGAACGGGGTGAGGAGTCCACACGCACAACCTGGCTATGGGAAAGAGGTAATTGGCCAGCCCTTCGCTCTGAGCTCGCCACCACCGATTGGAATGGTCTTCTCCAAGGGGATGTTGACAACCAAGTGAAAGCCTTCACTGGACACATCCTTAATCTACAACAAGAACACATTCCTCACCGGCAATATGTGACAAAGCCTACAGATCAGCCTTGGTTTGGCTTTCGTTGTAGAGAGGCTGCTACTGCTAAGTACAAAGCATGGCGAAGGTATAAGAGACATCCTACCACCTATAACAGGAACTTGCACACGCAAGCCTGTAGGCATATGGGTGACGTTCAAAAGTGGGCCATTGCTAAATGGGAGGTGGACACTAAAAGAAAGCTAGCATCAGGTAGGGTAGGCTCCAAAACCTGGTGGTCCCTGGTCAAGGACAGACAAGGTGAGCTCATTCCACCTCTAAATCGACAGGATGGGACCACCTATACTAGTAGTCAAGAGAAGGCGGACCTCTTTGCTGAACACTTTGCTACCAAAATGCAAGTTCCTGATCCAGCAAGGGACCCTCCTTGGCTAGCTGCAAGAACTGTGTCAAAACTGTCAGTGGTGACAATAAGGCAGGAGGGGGTGCATTTCCTTCTTAAATCGCTTGACCAAGAAAAGGCTGTGGGCCCAGACAAGTTGAGCCCAAGACTGTTGAGAAGATGTGCAGACCAGCTAGCAGCACCTCTAACTCGCATCTTTCAGCACTGCCTAGTACAGTGTAAATGGCCCTCTCTATGGAAAGAGGCAAATGTAGTCCCTGTTCACAAAAAGAAGAGCAGAGCAGAAATCAGCAACTACAGACCAGTGTCACTCCTGTCAATCACTGGTAAGATCCTTGAGACAATAATCTCAAGACAAATGACAGAGTTTTTTGAATACCACTCACTACTTTGTGATCGCCAATATGGCTTCAGGAAAGGTTACTCTGCTGCTGATCTGTTGTTAAACCTCTCCACTAAGTGGCACCAGTCACTGGATGAATCCAAAGTCAGCTGTGTGGTAGCACTGGACATTGCTGGCGCTTTCGACCAGGTGTGGCACCAGGGCCTCTTAGCAAAACTTCAAGCACTGGGAATTGCAGGCTCTACGCTATGTCTCCTCAGTGATTACCTTCATGGTAGATCTCTAAGTGTAGTTCTCAATGGAACGGAATCAGCAAGACATCCTATTGGGGCAAGTGTTCCACAAGGTAGCGTGCTGGGTCCATTGTTATGGAATGTCTACTTCAACGACCTTCTTCATCTCATCCCAGAATCACATGCATATGCAGACGACTGTACACTGACATTCACTTATCCAAGAGAAGAAATGCCAGCTGCTCTAAGCTACATCAATCACCAGCTGAGAGCTATATCAGCTTGGGGAAATAGATGGCAAGTAACATTTGCACCTGAGAAAACGCAAATGATGACCGTCTCTAGGCACCATGATGGTAATGCTGGTGCAGTAGTAAGGATGAATGGGAGGGTGTTGGCACCTGGAGAAGAAGTTGATATCCTTGGGGTGAAATTTGACTCCAAACTAACCATGAAGAACCGTGTTGTAAATCTAGCAAACAAGGCAGCCAGGAAGTTTACAGCACTTCGCCGTATCTCGCATCTGCTTGACAGTAGGGGTTGCAAGATCCTGTAAGAGGCGCAAGTACGCTCACACCTTGAGTATGCTCCACTTTCTTGGTTTGCCTGCCCCCCCCTCTCATCTGCGACTGCTTGACAGAGTAGAGAACAGAGCAAGACGTCTCATCTCTCGCCTGGACCCATCCTCGATAGATCTGTCATTTCAGCAGAGCCTTCAACATAGGAGGGATGTGGGTGGCCTTACTGTTATGTACAAGACCAATATTGTCAAAATACCACACTTGGATCCACCTCGAGGACAGCGTGAAACAAGCTTTTATGCCACAAGACGGGCAGAAAGCAGCAACTTCACTCTGGCTGTACCCTTCTCCAGAACATCACTCCATCTGAGATCATACATACCCAGGATGACTCGAGTATGGAACACATTCGTACAGCATAATGATGTCAACGAGATAAAGTCAGTTGATCAAATGAAAATGCTGGCCCATAGATGGCTCCAACTTCATCCTGTTCCCTACTTGTATGTCTCATAACAATAAAAATGCTTTCAAATGAGCTGATGTAGGTAACAGGGAATACAGTCACAGAAACCCAAGGCAAACGGAAACCAAGCCTGTGCACATACTATGCACTCGGTATCTGCAGACATGGGAAATCTGGAAAAACAGACGGGACGTGCAACTATGACCACCCTAGAAAATGCCATGCCCATATGACAACAGGAAAATGCAAACTCCCTTCCTGTAAGCTTTTTCACCCTGAAATGTGTCCCTCTTCAGTACAGGAAAGACTGTGCTATAACTTAAATTGCCAGGCACACCATCTAAAGGGGACAAAAAGATACAAAACATCCAGGCCATGGGAAAACCTGGGTAGCCACAGCCACTCAAGAGGGAGAGGTTTTTTAGTGCCAGGAAGGAAAAAAAACTGGCAGGAAATGGCAGAAATCGTACACCAAATCCAGTCATTCCTGGAGTGGAACCACAGTCGATGGCCTCCACTCCAAACCAACAGATACAGATACTAATGCCGGAAAAAAAATCCCCCCCCAGTACCAACAATACCACCAGTCCGATGACATTCTTCTTTGCAAATATACAGGGTCTAAAGCCAGTAACAAACAACAAAATACCTTTCATCCGTGGACTGCTTGCAGAGGCAAAGGCAATGTTCACGGCTTTCACTGAGACCCACATAAAGGATCACTTGGACAACGAAATATGGATCCCAGGTTACAACCTATACAGATGTGACAGAGTGAACAGGCAAAAGGGGGGGGGGGTTGGCCTGTACATTGCAGAGTCACTTGTTTGCACAAAACTGCTAAATGCCTCAAATGATGTAGTGGAAGGTTTAGCAGTAAAGGTCGAGAACCAAAACCTAGTCATTGTGGTAGTCTACAAGCCACCGGATGCAACATCCCAGCAATTCCAGGAACAGCTGTTAAAAATTGACCACTGTCTGGAAAATCTTCCAGCTCCTGCACCCAACATCTTGCTCCTGGGGGATTTCAACTTAAGGCACCTAAAATGGAGGAATATAGCAAATAATATTGTTGCAGTAATAACACCAGGAGGCAGCTCTGATGAAAACTCACACTCACACGAGCTTTTAAATCTCTGCACAAAATTCAATTTAAACCAGCAAATAATAGAGCCTACTAGACTGGAGAATACACTACACCTCATCTTCACTAACAATGATGATCTGATAAGAAATGTCACCATATCAAAAACAATATACTCAGATCACAACATAATTGAGGTTCAGACATGTATGCGTGGAGCCCCAGACAGACATAATGAGACTAGTCACGAGGGAGCATTCACCAAATTCAACTTCAATAACAAAAACATAAAGTGGGACCAAGTAAACCAAGTCCTCACCGATATAAGCTGGGAAGATATACTAAGCAACACAGACCCCAACGTATGCCTAGAACAGATTAACTTGGTGGCACTCGATGTATGCACAAGGCTTATTCCTCTAAGAAAAAGGAGGAGTAGATGTAAAATAGAAAGAGACAGGCGCTCCCTTTACAGGCGACGGAAAAGAATAACAGAGCGGCTAAAAGAGGTCAATATTTCTGAAATGCGTAGGGAGACACTGGTCAGAGAAATAGCAAGCATCGAACTCAAGCTAAAGGAATCTTATAGGAGTCAGGAATCGCGGGAAGAACTAAAAGCCATAAATGAAATCGAAAGAAACCCAAAGTATTTCTTCTCCTATGCCAAATCAAAGTCGAGAACAACATCCAGTATTGGGCCCCTACTTAAACAAGATGGGTCCTACACAGATGACAGCAAGGAAATGAGTGAGCTACTCAAGTCCCAATATGACTCAGTTTTTAGCAAGCCGCTAACCAGACTGAGAGTCGAAGATCAAAATTAATTTTTTATGAGAGAGCCACAAAATTTGGTTAACACAAGCCTATCCGATGTTATCCTGACGCCAAATGACTTCGAACAGGCGATAAATGACATGCCCATGCACTCTGCCCCAGGGCCAGACTCATGGAACTCCGTGTTCATCAAGAACTGCAAGAAGCTCCTATCACGAGCCTTTTCCATTCTATGGAGAGGGAGCATGGACACGGGGGTCGTCCTACAGTTACTAAAAACAACAGACATAGCCCCACTCCACAAAGGGGGCAGTAAAGCAACAGCAAAGAACTAGAGACCGATAGCACTAACATCCCATATCATAAAAATCTTTGAAAGGGTCCTAAGAAGCAAGATCACCACCCATCTAGAAACCCATCAGTTACACAACCCAGGGCAACATGGGTTTAGAACAGGTCGCTCCTGTCTGTCTCAACTATTGGATCACTACGACAAGGTCCTAAATGCACTAGAAGATAAAAAGAATGCAGATGTAATATATACAGACTTTGCAAAAGCCTTCGACAAGTGTGACCATGGCGTAATAGCGCACAAAATGCGTGCTAAAGGAATAACAGGAAAAGTTAGTCGATGGATCTATGATTTCCTCACTAACAGAACACAGAGAGCAGTCGTCAACAGAGTAAAGTCCGAGGCAGCTACGGTGAAAAGCTCTGTTCCACAAGGCACAGTACTCGCTCCCATCTTGTTCCTCATCCTCATATCCGACATAGACAAGGATGTCAGCCACAGCACCGTGTCTTCCTTTGCAGATGACACCCGAATCTGCATGACAGTGTCTTCCATTGCAGACACTGCAAGGCTCCAGGCGGACATCAACCGAATCTTTCAGTGGGCTGCAGAAAACAATATGAAGTTCAACGATGAGAAATTTCAATTACTCAGATATGGTAAACATGAGGAAATTAAATCTTCATCAGAGTACAAAACAAATTCTGGCCACAAAATAGAGCGAAACACCAACGTCAAAGACCTGGGAGTGATCATGTCGGAGGATCTCACCTTCAAGGACCATAACATTGTATCAATCGCATCTGCTAGAAAAAATGACAGGATGGATAATGAGAACCTTCAAAACTAGGGAGGCCAAGCCCATGATGACACTCTTCAGGTCACTTGTTCTATCTAGGCTGGAATATTGCTGCACACTAACAGCACCTTTCAAGGCAGGTGAAATTGCTGACCTAGAAAATGTACAGAGAACCTTCACGGCACGCATAACGGAGATAAAACACCTCAATTACTGGGAGCACTTGAGGTTCCTGAACCTGTATTCCCTGGAATGCAGGCGGGAGAGATACATGATTATATACACCTGGAAAATCCTAGAGGGACTAGTACCGAACTTGCACACGAAAATCACTCACTACGAAAGCAAAAGACTTGGCAGACGATGCAACATCCCCCCAATGAAAAGCAGGGGTGTCACTAGCACGTTAAGAGACCATACAATAAGTGTCAGGGGCCCGAAACTGTTCAACTGCCTCCCAGCATACATAAGGGGGATTACCAACAGACCCCTGGCAGTCTTCAAGCTGGCACTGGACAAGCACCTAAAGTCGGTTCCTGACCAGCCGGGCTGTGGCTCGTACGTTGGTTTGCGTGCAGCCAGCAGCAACAGCCTGGTTGATCAGGCTATGATCCACCAGGAGGCCTGGTCACAGACCGGGCCGTGGGGGCGTTGACCCCCGGAACTCTCTCCAGGTAAACTCCAGGTAAACAGCTCTTAGCTTTCCAATAAAGTTAGGAATCCTTAACCTGTAAATAGCTTGTCAATAAAGCTAGGGATCCTTAACCTTGTCAAACCCTGTGTAAAAAAAAAAAAAAAAAAAAAAAAAAAAGGCAACACTCAACACGCCTTTGTTTACATCAGAACAGCTGTGTTTTCCCGCTAATGGCTGAGTATGGGAGATTCCTCTCCAATTTTCTGTAGTAATTACACTTTATCTAGACTTGTACTGTGACAAATTAACTGAAGTGTTGTTGATAGACATTGATGTGTATGGATAAATGTTTGTTAGAGTTACTTGACCAGTAAAGACGCATGGACCAGTAAAGACGCATTTTTGGTAAAAATACTATAAAGAAAAACCTAAAAACGCAAACTGACTTCCGTTTGTAGGTTTTAAAAGCACTTTGTCCTGTCTTTAAGTCTTTATCATTTCAATAACAGATCTCAATTGATTGATGTTCTACATCACTTCCATCGCAAATACTTAGTTTTCAAGTTGCGACGGAAGTGATGTAGAACATCAATTAATTTACTACATATTACGGGTCGCTTCGCTTACCCGTAACTCAAAGGGGCCCCGCCAATCTGAATAGCCTAGGGCCCGGAGACTTCTTAATCTGGCCCTGTCTGCAACTTCTCTTCAGAATCTCCCAAGAGCACAGTGTCATCAGCAAAGAGCAACTGTGACAACTCCCACTTTATGTGTGATTCTTTATCTTTTAACTCCACGGCTCTTGCCAAGACCCTCGCATTTACTTCTCTTACAACCCCATCTATAAATATATTAAACAACCACGGTGACATCACACATCCTTGTCTAAGGCCTACTTTTACTGGGAAATAATCTCCTTCTTTCCTACATACTCTAACTTGAGCCTCACTATCCTCGTAAAAACTCTTCACTGCTTTCAGTAACCTACCTCCTACACCATACACCTGCAAATTCTGCCACATTGCCCCCCTATCCATCCTGTCATACGCCTTTTCCAAATCCATAAATGCCACAAAAACCTCTTTAGCCTTATCTAAATACTGTTCACTTATATGTTTCACTGTAAACACCTGGTTCACACACCTCCTATCTTTCCTAAAGCCTCCTTGTTCATCTGCTAACCTATTCTCCGTCTTACTCTTAATTCTTTCAATAATAACTCTACCATACACTTTACCAGGTATACTCAACAGACTTATCCCCCTATAATTTTTGCACTCTCTTTTGTCCCCTTTGCTTTTATACAAAGGAACTATGCATGCTCTCTGCCAATCCCTAGGTACCTTACCCTCTTCCATACATTTATTAAATAATTGCACCAACCACTCCAAAACTATATCCCCACCTGCTTTTAACATTTCTATCTTTATCCCATCAATCCCGGCAGCCTTACCCCCTTTCATTTTACCTACTGCCTCACGAACTTCCCCCACACTCACAACTGGCTCTTCCTCACTCCTACAAGATGTTATTCCTCCTTGCCCTATACACGAAATCATAGCTTCCCTATCTTCATCAACATTTAACAATTCCTCAAAATATTCCTTCCATCTCACCAATACCTCTAACTCTCCATTTAATAACTCTCCTCTTCTATTTTTAACTGACAAATCCATTTGTTCTCTAGGTTTCCTTAACTTGTTAATCTCACTCCAAAACTTTTTCTTATTTTCAACACAATTTGTTGATAACATCTCACCCACTCTCTCATTTGCTCACTTTTTACATTGCTTCACCACTCTCTTAACCTCTCTCTTTTTCTCCATATACTCTTCCCTCCTTGCATCACTTCTACTTTGTAAAAACTTCTCATATGCTAACTTTCTCTCCCTTACTACTCTCTTTACATCATTATTCCACCAATCGCTCCTCTTCCCTCCCGCACCCACTTTCCTGTAACCACAAACTTCTTCTGAACACTCTAGCACTACATTTTTAAACCTACCCCATACCTCTTCGACTCCATTGCCTATGCTCTCATTTGCCCAACTATCCTCCAATAGCTGTTTATATCTTACCCTAATGCCTCCTCTTTTCGTTTATAAACCTTCACCTCTCTCTTCCCTGATGCTTCTATTCTCCTTGTATCCCATCTACATTTTACTTTCAGTGTAGCTACAACTAAGAAGTGATCTGATATATCTGTGGCCCCTCTATAAACATGTACATCCTGAAGTCTACTCAACAGTCTTTTATCTACCAATACATAATCCAACAAACTACTGTCATTTAGCCCTACATCATATCTTTTATACTTATTTATCCTCTTTTTCTTAAAATATGAATTACATATAACTAAACCCCTTTCTATACAAAGTTCAATTAAAGGGCTTGGCCTGTACATTGCAGAGTCACTTGTTTGCACAGAACTGCTTAATGCCTCAAATGATGTAGTGGAAGTTTTAGCAGTAAAGGTCGAGAACCAAAACCTAGTCATTGTGGTAGTCTACAAGCCTCCGGATGCAACATCCCAGCAATTCCAGGAACAGCTGTTAAAAATTGACCACTGTCTGGAAAATCTTCCAGCTCCTGCACCCAACATCTTGCTCCTGGGGGATTTCAACTTAAGGCACCTAAAATGGAGGAATATAGCAAATAATATTGTTGCAGTAATAACACCAGGAGGCAGCTCTGATGAAAACTCACACTCACACGAGCTTTTAAATCTCTGCACAAAATTCAATTTAAACCAGCAAATAATAGAGCCTACTAGACTGGAGAATACACTAGACCTCATCTTCACTAACAATGATGATCTGATAAGAAATGTCACCATATCAAATACAATATACTCAGATCACAACATAATTGAGGTTCAGACATGTATGCGTGGAGCCCCAGACCGACAAAATGAGACTAGTCACGAGGGAGCATTCACCAAATTCAACTTCAATAACAAAAACATAAAGTGGGACCAAGTAAACCAAGTCCTAACCGATATAAGCTGGGAAGATATACTAAGCAACACAGACCCCAACTTATGCCTAGAACAGATTAACTCGGTGGCACTCGATGTATGCACAAGGCTTATTCCTCTAAGAAAAAGGAGGAGTAGATGTAAAACAGAAAGAGACAGGCGCTCCCTTTACAGGCGACGGAAAAGAATAACAGAGCGGCTAAAAGAGGTCAATATATCTGAAATGCGTAGGGAGACACTGGTCAGAGAAATAGCAAGCATCGAACTTAAGCTAAAAGAATCCTTTAGGAGTCAGGAATCGCGGGAAGAACTAAAAGCCATAAATGAAATCGAAAGAAACCCAAAGTATTTCTTCTCCTATGCCAAATCAAAATCGAGAACAACGTCCAGTATTGGGCCCCTACTTAAACAAGATGGGTCCTACACAGATGACAACAAGGAAATGAGTGAGCTACTCAAGTCCCAATATGACTCAGTTTTTAGCAAGCCGCTAACCAGACTGAGAGTCGAAGATCAAAATGAATTTTTTATGAGAGAGCCACAAAATTTGATTAACACAAGCCTATCCGATGTTATCCTGACGCCAAATGACTTCGAACAGGCGATAAATGACATGCCCATGCACTCTGCCCCAGGGCCAGACTCATGGAACTCTGTGTTCATCAAGAACTGCAAGAAGCCCCTATCACGAGCCTTTTCCATCCTATGGAGAGGGAGCATGGACACGGGGGTCGTCCCACAGTTACTAAAAACAACAGACATAGCCCCACTCCACAAAGGGGGCAGTAAAGCAACAGCAAAGAACTACAGACCAATAGCACTAACATCCCATATCATAAAAATCTTTGAAAGGGTCCTAAGAAGCAAGATCACCACGCATCTAGAAACCCATCAGTTACACAACCCAGGGCAACATGGGTTTAGAACAGGTCGCTCCTGTCTGTCTCAACTATTGGACCACTACGACAAGGTCCTAAATGCACTAGAAGACAAAAAGAATGCAGATGTAATATATACAGACTTTGCAAAAGCCTTCGACAAGTGTGACCATGGCGTAATAGCGCACAAAATGCGCGCTAAAGGAATAACAGGAAAAGTCGGTCGATGGATCTATAATTTCCTCACTAACAGAACACAGAGAGTAGTCGTCAACAGAGTAAAGTCCGAGGCAGCTACGGTGAAAAGCTCTGTTCCACAAGGCACAGTACTCGCTCCCATCTTGTTCCTCATCCTTATATCCGACATAGACAAGGATGTCAGCCACAGCACCGTGTCTTCCTTTGCAGATGACACCCGAATCTGCATGACAGTGTCTTCCATTGCAGACACTGCAAAGCTCCAGGCAGACATCAACCAAATCTTTCAGTGGGCTGCAGAAAACAATATGAAGTTCAACGATGAGAAATTTCAATTACTCAGATATGGTAAACATGAGGAAATTAAATCTTCATCAGAGTACAAAACAAATTCTGGCCACAAAATAGAGCGAAACACCAACGTCAAAGACCTGGGAGTGATCATGTCGGAGGATCTCACCTTCAAGGACCATAACATTGTATCAATCGCATCTGCTAGAAAAATGACAGGATGGATAATGAGAACCTTCAAAACTAGGGAGGCCAAGCCCATGATGACACTCTTCAGGTCACTTGTTCTATCTAGGCTGGAATATTGCTGCACACTAACAGCACCTTTCAAGGCAGGTGAAATTGCCGACCTAGAAAATGTACAGAGAACTTTCACGGCGCGCATAACGGAGATAAAACACCTCAATTATTGGGAGCGCTTGAGGTTCCTAAACCTGTATTCCCTGGAACGCAGGAAGGAGAGATACATGATTATATACACCTGGAAAATCCTAGAGGGACTAGTACCGAACTTGCACACGAAAATCACCCACTACGAAAGCAAAAGACTTGGCAGACGATGCACCATCCCCCCAATGAAAAGCAGGGGTGTCACTAGCACGTTAAGAGACCATACAATAAGTGTCAGGGGCCCGAGACTGTTCAACTGCCTCCCAGCACACATAAAGGGATTACCAACAGACCCCTGGCAGTCTTCAAGCTGGCACTGGACAAGCACCTAAAGTCAGTTCCGGATCAGCCGGGCTGTGGCTCGTATGTTGGTTTGCGTGCAGCCAGCAGCAACAGCCTGGTTGATCAGGCTCTGATCCACCAGGAGGCCTGGTCTCAGACCGGGCCGCGGGGGCGTTGACCCCCGGAACTCTCTCCAGGAACTCTCTCCAGGTAACACCTGGCACCCCAAACTTACCTACCACACCCTCTCTAAAGGTTTCTCCTACTTTAGCATTCAGGTCCCCTACCACAATTACTCTCTCACTTGGTTCAAAGGTTCCTATACATTCACTTAACATCTCCCAAAATCTCTCTCTCTCTCCTCTACATCCCTCTCTTCTCCAGGTGCATACACGCTTATTATGACCCACTTTTCGCATCCAACCTTTACTTTAATCCGCATAATCCTTGAATTTACACATTCATATTCTCTTTTCTCCTTCCATAACTGATCCTTCAACATTACTGCTACCCCTTCCTTAGCTCTAACTCTCTCAGATACTCCAGATTTAATCCCATTTATTTCCCCCCACCGAAACTCCCCTACCCCCTTCAGCTTTGTTTCGCTCAGGGCCAGGACATCCAACTTCTTTTCATTCATAACATCAGCAATCATCTGTTTCTTGTCATCCGCACTACATCCACGCACATTCAAGCATCCCAGTTTTAGAAAGGTAGGAGGTTGGTAGACAGCAACCACCCAGGGAAGTACTACCGTCCTGTCAGATGACTGTGAAACAGAAACCTGTAACTGTTTTGCATGATGGTAGGATTGCTGGTGTCTTTTTCTGTCTCATAAACACGCTAGATAACATGGATATCTTGCTACTCCTACTTACACTTTGGTCACACTTCACAGACACGCACATGCATATATATATATATATACATATATATATGTATACATACATATATATATATATATATATATATATATATATATATATATATATATATATATATATATATATATATATATACATACATCTAGGTTTTTCTCGTTTTTCTAAACAGCTCTTGTTCTTCTTTATTTCTTCTATTGTCCATTTAGATGTGGAAAAGAATCTTTCCTCCGTAAGCCATGCGTGTCGTATGAGGTGACTAAAATGCCGGGAGCAATGGGCTGGTAACCCCTTCTCCTGTAGACATTTACTAAAAAAAAAAAAAGAGGTTACTTTAATATGTTCTGGTAATGAATTCCATATTTTGGGGCCCTTTATGTGCATAGAGTTTTTACACATTGTGATATGGACACGAGGTATATCAAAAAGAGATCTGTGTCTTCTCTTGTGGTCATTTGTCCTGTTTAGGTTGGTGAGGAGAAGTTTGAGTGGAGGGTTTATATTTGCGTGTATTGTTCTTTGTATGTAGTAGGCACATGAATAAGTATGGATGTTCTTAATGGTGAGCAGATTCAGACTTTTGAAAATTGGTGGAGTATGCTGGCGAGAGTGGAAATTTGTTATCATTCTTCTGCCTTTTACTGGGTTATTAGGGGTTTTAGGTGTTTGGATGTTGTTGATCCCCATGCACAAATTATATATGTAAGATATGGGTATATGAGTGAATGGTACAGTGCCAGGAGAGCTGATTGTGGAACGTAGTACCTTATCTTTGATAGTATGCCTACAGTCTTGGTGATTTTCTTGGTGATTTGTTGTGCGTGTGTTTGGAACTTAAGAGTATTGTCAAGGTGGATGCCTAGGAATTTTCCCTCTGTGAGTCTTGTGACTGATGATCCGTTTAGCATTATGTTAATTGAATCATTTGCAGCTTTGTTTCCAAACTGAATGAAATGGGTTTTATCAGTATTCAGGGTAAGTTTATTAGTCATCATTCAGGCAGATTTTTTTCTGCAATTCGGCACTGACTGTGTTTGCTAATATGATTGTGTTTGGGTGGGAAAAGACATATGTAGTGTCATCTGCAAAAATATGGGTTTGAGTAGCTGTGATGCATTCGGTAGATCATTGATGTAGATGAGAAAGAGGAGTGGTCCAAGGACACTTCCTTGTTGGACTCCTACTGTGATTGGTTGGGTGGAAGAGTTTGCATCGTTTGCATTCACATATTAAGTTCTGTTACTAAGGTATGATTTTAGGTAGTTGAGGGAGTGGCCTATGATATCATAGTGCGTTAGTCTGGAGTACAGCAGTTCATGGTCGACTCTATCGAAAGCTTTACGTAAATCAATGAAAATGCCCAGCAGGATTTCTTTCTTTTCGAGTGCCGTATGTATTAGTTCTAGCATGTGTATGATGGCATCATTTGTGCTTTTATTATTCCTGAATTCAAACTTAAAAGGGTTTAATATGTTGTGTAAGACGAGGTAGGAATAGATCAGTCTATGAATTAATTTTTCAAAGATTTTAGAGAGCAGTGGTAAGTTAGATATTGGTCTATAGTTATTCAAGTCAGCTTGGACACCTCCTTTGTGGATCGGAGTGACCCTCGCTATTTTGAGGATTGTTGGGAAGGTAGATGATTCAATGGATTTGTTAAAGAGCATTGCAATAATTGGTGACAAAACTTGAGAAGCTTTCTCGTACATAAAAGCAGGCAAGTTGTTTATGTCTCCTGCACCTTCTTTTTAAGGGTGTTTATGATGAGTGTAACTTCTATGGGGTTGATTTGGGGAGGTACCTATGAAGTAGTCTGATAGACGGGTGTTTACGCTTGGTATTTTGTTTGCTAGATTTTTTCCTATGGTGGAGAAGAAAACATTGAGTCTGTTTGTTGTATCAGTTGGAATGAGTAGGGGTTCATCTGATTTTGTTATTTTGATTGTTTTGTTTTTGGATAACTTTTTAGTTCCAAGAATTTCAGATAGAGTTTTCCAGGTTTATCTCTTATCACCTTTGATGTTATGTAATCTATTTTCATAATACAATTTTTTAGATCTTTTTATCAGGCTGGTAAGTGCTGATGAGTAATGTTTAGACTGTCAGTCAGATGTGTAGGTATCCTTGTGGGAGCCAATCAGATAGATGACTTCCTATCTACACGACTGGCCTTTAGGGAAGGAATTGGTTTATACAGATCCCCAGTAGGATACATCATAGGTGGAAGGATTCCACCTGAATTCCCTGCCACGCCAGAGAGAGAGAAGAAGGTATCCCCATGATAGCTGGGGGAGTAGTGATAATGAGTACCAGTATACACGATGAATCGCCAGGGAAGCTGAACCAGGAAGGACGTGACGTACACTCGGCCACCTTGGGAAAACACTTTTACGGGGTTCTTAAAGAGGGAGATAGATTGCCATTAAATCCAGGGAACCTCGTATCAATGGGAGGAAAGGCTACCGGGGCATGTGGGCCACTGGGTGGGAAAGTACGGAGCCGCTCAGAAAAGGCTAAATATACGAAAGATGTTAAAGTTAAAGGAAAGGGTGCCAAGACCACCGGAACCAACAAGTTTACACCCCCAGAGGTCCACACAGGGGAAACTGGTTGGTTGAAGTTAGACCGGAGTCTGCTCGACGAGAGTGGCCAGATGGCACTCGTGTCCAGGGTTTGCTGTGGGGGCTCACAGAAGGTGAACTTGATGTAGACTTAGCGCCTACCTTCACCGGCGGGAGGATGTGGAAATTTAATTGGTCCCTAAAGTTCCACAGGACAGATGCATCGTTCAAAGATCCCAACATGGCTGTGTATGGAACGGCTTAGTTGGGTGGCTTTTAAACCCACCCAAAACACACACACACACACACACCCAGGTTGGCGAAGGTGGTTGGAAGGTACTTCTTAATTGATAGATTTACCCTTCAGGGAAGAAGTAGGTAGTTTATACTGTTAGTACACTAATATTAGAACTATTGAGGCAACTGTAGATAACAATAATGTAGACCTAAGACCTCAACATAGGTAGTAAATAGGCCGATAATGTACGCAAACACTAGGTTATGTTAGCCAGGGAAAACTGGCAGCCCAAGTTTGAATGTGGGGGAACAGGGTTTTGAGACAGCTGTGCTTTCTTCTAAGACTAGACACTGTTGGAACAGCAAGTGCCCCCACGTGTCTTCACATACTATACCTGGGGAAATCTGGTGGAGGCACCTCAACGTACCGTAGATGACCTCCTCCGTCAGTCCCATACAGTAAGACAAGACCTCCCTTTTTCTACTCGATTCTGGCCAGTTTCTGGGGAAAATTGTGGGTGAGTTGAGCTGTGGGGCTTTTGTGCAGCCGGCAGTTCATGACCAGTACGTATCGGCATCTCTTGTCAGCCTAGAAGCTAGTGTCACTCTCTGCATAGTAGTCTAGGGGATTCACACCCTCTTGGAAACAGGAATTTCTGAGGTGCAGGCAGGTCACTAATATCGACTGAATATTGCAGGAATTAAGGCTCCAGGTTGCACGTGGTTCTGAGGGGAAGTCCACAGGGACTAAAGCTTAGGGAGGTTGAAGACCGAGACACATTCTTCAACACCAAGTAAATTAGTCCTTTATATGTGCATGCAGGCGAGATTTCTTGGAACATCAGTCATTTATGAAAATCTGTCCTATAAGCCACTTGTGAGGCTGAGGTACCGACCTCAGGGCTCGGTGTCAACAGAGCTTGCCAGGGTAGGCAACTCACATGGAAGCAGTCAAGACAAATTTTCACACTAGTACTAGTAGTACTAGTAAATTTTATATTACTGCTCCTTGGCTGCTGGATCAACTATCAGTAATAATAATAACACTACATATAATACTACTAGTACTACTACTAGTACTAATAGTACTAGTAAACTTTATTTTACTGATCCCTGGCTACTGGATCAACTATCAGTAATAATAATAATAATAATAATAATAATAATAATAATAATAATAATAATAATAATAATAATAATAACAACAACAACAATAACACTACTAGTACTACTACTAGTATTTGTAGTACTAGTAGTACTAGTAAACTTTATATTACTGCTCCCTGGCTGGCTGGATCAACTATCAGTAATAATAATAACACTACTAGTACTACTACTTCATTGTCCTCTTCGCTTTCAGGCCGAGAGGATCTACTGCACAGACACTCCTCAGTTGCCTGGCTGCGGTGGTGTGAAGTGGTGCTGTAGTGCCTCTGCTGTCAAACCAGGAGAACTACCATTAGTCAACATGGCGTTCAGTCATAGACGCCGGATCAACACTGTCGGAATTAAGCCTCTCCGAGAGGCAATATCGCCTGTTTCGGCTCAAGTATTACTACCCATGTTCATCAGAGAGACGTATGGCATTCAGGATGGAGAGTTATACAGGGTAGCTTTAAATGGAGCTCACATAATTTTTGTGAAATTGCTCACAGCAACAGTCTACGAATCGTTGGTCAATCATTTTCAGGATGTAAGTCTTGATTCTACTCCACCTGTTAATGTGAGGATGATTGACTCATCTTGGCATTACATGGATCAAGCTTCGTAACGTTCCCTTCGAGGCTGATGAGGCAGATATTAGAATAGTTTATGAGAAATATGGGACAGTTCATTTAGCCCAGCATGGTATGTGGGTGATGGAAGCCTATGCGGGTAGGCTGTAAGGCGCTTTTAACCTAAAACTGGCATTGTGACACCCCATACAGTCCTACGTGTACCTACAGGAATTCAGGACACAGGTCATGGTTTCATATGCCGGGCAAAGACATACATGCCGCCTATGTGGGGAATATGATCACATAGCAGCGGTGCGTGGGAAGCGGCAACGAGCGCCTGGCCCAGAGGTGGAGGCATCCGCTCCTGCAATGGAGGAAGCAGGTGGGGAACAACGACGTGAGGGAGGGCATTGTCGTCTATGGAGCAAGATAGTGGATGAGGCGCATATGGCTGGGGGAGAGGGTGAGGCCCTCGACCAGTTAACTGGCCCAGAGGCTCTTCCAGAGGCAAGTGATGAGCAGAAAGTACAGGAGGAAGTGCTGGAAATTGAGAAATTGGCTGAGGTGTTGAAGTCTTTGTCACCATCTGAGGAGGCGGCTGCACCTGAGTGGGTAGTAGATGACCAGTTGATGGCTGCGGTGCGTCAACAACCGGAGAACCATACGGACTACGGGATTGATAGCATGGCAGAGGTATCACCGGGATCAATGAACCAATGTACAGTAGAAGTACAGGTCCATTGTGAGGCATTCCCCCACCAATCTATGGAGGATGTGATCGTCACAAGGAAGAGGGCTGCTGCGTCTGATTCAGATGATGTCTTGACACCACAACAGCGGCCTGGGAAGCAGATTTGGGTGGAAGGTGAAGGTAGTGGTGGCCACGACAGGAGGCACCGAAAGAGAGGAAGGGGGGGAGAGAGGGAAGTGTGAAGGTGACAAGTGGAACTACATGCTCTGGCGCCCCTGGGAAGAGTGGAGAGAGGATGCAGGGGTGGAAACTTTAAAAGGCCTCAGTAAATGTTAACGGTTTGTGTAATAGTTTAAAGAGAGAATGGTTGAGAATGCTTCTGAATAAATCTATAGTGGATGTTGTGTTCCTTCAGAGCATAATTTTAAGGAGGGTAGGGTGTTGGAGGTGGCAGGGTTTCAGGTGGTAACCCTGCCATCTGCCCGTTTAAAAGGAGGTGTGGGTATATTAATTAGAGAGGCGATCCCATTTGTTTTGCAGAGAAATGAGGGGGGAGAGGGTGTTGTGTGTGGGTGGTTGGTGGATGGGCAAGCGTGTCCTTTGTAAGTGTGTATGCACCTGCAGAGAATAACATACAGGTGAAACAGGAGTTTGTGTGTGAAGACCTTGTGTTTTTCATATGTGCATTACCGGAGGTGGCACTAGTAGGAGGAGACTGGAATTGCGTTATTAGGAGGGCTGATGTGGAACCGAAAGGGGCAGGATATGTGTCTGTGACCCTAAGAGATTTAATGAGGGATATTCGGTTACTGGATGCATTTGAGGGGGGGGGGAAGCAGAGCATACGTTTGTTAGGAGAGGGTATGCATCGAGGTTAGACAGAGTATATCTTTCTCAAGGGATTGTAGTACAATCTTTCAAAACTATTGAGGTAGCATTGTCGGATCATAGAGCAGTGGTGTTGGAGGTAGGGTGGGAGCCGCTTGCAGAAATATACAGGAGTTACTGGAAATTAAACATAAGTGTGTTGAGTGATGAGGAAGGATTAGAGGGATTTTCTGTCCTATGGAAGGAGCTTAGTGAGGACGCACAGGGGGTCGAATTGTATTGCTAAGGAAAGGATTAGGAAATATTACGTGAGGGAGGGTAAACATATAAATAACTTAAAATGTGGACTTTCAAACTATTTAGAGGACAGGTTAAGGGGTTGTTATGGGCAGGGGGATGTAGGGGGCAACTATCCTATGGACAATATTGTCGAAGTGAAGGGGAGACTGAGGGAGTTAAAAAATGAGAGGTTTCAAGTGGTAAGGGTGCAGGCAGGGGTAGAAGAGGTGCTTTGGGGCGACAAGCCATCAGCGAGTATGTTGCTACGTCAAAAGCAAAGGCAGCAGGTTACAGCTATCCCAAGGTTATAGGTACACGAGTCTGCAGGAGGTTATAGGGTAGGTCAGGAGATCAGGGCTACGAAAGGAATGTGTGCATATGCGGATAAATGGTATGAAGGGTATTGAACAAGAAGGGGGGTGGGGGATGTGGCTTTGGAGAAAGTGTGTGAGTATGTGATGTGCAATTTGGGAAACAGTGATAGGAAGACATTAGGAGGGGTAATTATGGAAGAGGAAATAGAGATGGCATTAATGGGATTGAGGAAGGGCAAAGCACCGGGAATAGATGGTCTCCTGGCTGAATTTTATTTACAACATTGGGAGTTGATAAGGGGTTTCATGGTCAGGTTATTAAATCAGATGAAGGAGAAGGGGGAGAAGCAAGCAACTGTGGTTGAAGTGTTGGTCCCGAAGGGTAAGGGGCAGCACACCATCAAGGAGTACCATACCGTGCCATATTGCTGCTATGTGCAGTTTATAAGGTGTTTGCTAAAGTCTTAGGAAATCGATTTAAATGTGTTGTAGGGAGAGTGGTTTCGAAAATGCAGTTTGGGTTGCCTGGAAGGTCGATGATTAAAGGTCATGGGATACTGAGAAGTTTTGTGGAGTCAAAAGGGGGGGAGGGGGCTGTGTTGTTGGCTTCAGATTGGCAGGGGGCCTACTCAGGAGGCAGGGTTATGGGAAAGAAATAGTTAATTGGGTAACCATGTTGTACAAAGGAGCCAAGATGCGGATACAGATAGATGGATGTTTGGGGGAGGAGATTGCAATGGGTAGGGACTTAGGCAGGGGTGTCCCATGTCACAAATATTGTTTGCGTACATTCGTGACCCCTTCTATAGAATGGTTGAACGTAGTGTATGTAATAAGAGTGGGGGTGGGGGGGACGTAGGGAAAGTTTGGCCTGGATTATTAGGATATGTAGATGATACAACAGTCCTGGTTCGGGAAGTGATGTCGCTGGGGGTTTTGGATGATGTTGTGCAATTGTTTTGAAGTGCAACGGGAATGCAGGTAAATAGTGAGAAGTCAATTGTCATGGGATTGGGAGATTGGGTAGGGGGGAGGGAGATGTAACGTTGTGAGGAAACAGACGGTGTATTTAAAAATTTGTGGTATCATCTATAGGGATGACCTGGATGCTGCACGAGAAGAAAACTTGAAAAAGTTGTTGGAAAGGATCCTGGTGTATCTGGGTGCATTGCGACCTCATCATCTGACCCTCGTGCAAAGAGTGATTGTCATAAATGTATTATTGTATAATAAGGTTTGGCATGTAGCAGCCGAGTTCCCAATAACAGGGACTGCTAATGCGGGCTTCTGAGACGGGTGTTTAAACTCTTGTGGGGTTCAAGTTGTGATTGGTTAAGGAGAGAGGTTGTAATGTTACCTGTGCGTCAGGGTGGGTTGGAGTTAAATGTGTGTTTCTTAAATGGGAGGTTTTGTGCGAGGGAGTGGGGGGAGGGAGCTGAAAAAAGTACATGATAAGTTTGGAAACTTGTATGGTGGAGTTCAGGGAGTGTGAAATCGTCTTGTGGGCTATGATGTTGGTTAGAGAACCAAGGAAAATTCGAATAGGGGTTTTGTGTAGGCTGCTTGCATGGAGGATCATTGCCCCAGTAGAGGGGTTGTTCCCCATGTATGTGTGGGGAAGCATTTGGTATAGGTTTTGCAAACTGAAGTTAAATCCTAGGGTGCGTGAGGTAATGTATTGTTTTCTGCACAGCATCCTACCGTTGGGAGAGGTACTAAGAACCAGAAGGGTAGTAGTGGATGGGAGGTGCAGGATCTGTGGTGGGGATGAGACAGTGTTCCATGCAGCATATTTTTGTGAGGGGTTGGAGGGTGTCAGGTGTTGGTTAAGTAGGGTGGTACAGAGGGTGAGGGGCCGTGGGGTGTCGGTTCTGCATGCACTAAGCCTAGATGTGGGAGGGTTAGACGAGGGTGTCATAATAGCTTTGGATTATATCATGGTGGATTATATATATATATATCATGGGTGATGAGAGGGAAAGTGGATTTTGAGGTGCGGCAGCGGGTACTTGCGGTAACGTTTTATCGTATGTGTCGTAATAAGGAACTGTATGGGAGAAGGTGGGCGCAGGATTTCTCAGAAGGATATAGAATGCTAACGTTAGGGATTCTTGTGCATCTGTGAATTGGGATGAGCGAGTAAAGGGTACGGGTTTTGGGGATTACATACATAGAGAGGGAAGTCAGGGGGTCACAGCGGGGTCGCCTCCTGGGGGGGTGAGAGTGACGTGAATGTGGGTATAGAAGGTGTAGTGGTGTGTTATAGGTGCATGTAGCATCAACCTTGTGGTTGTCATGCCACATATGTACGTGGACCCTGAGGGTTCGTCATGGCCATCATAATATACTAAGTGTGATTGGTGTTATGAATGTAGGTGTAAGATCTTGTAAGAGTAGAAATATAAACACAAATGCAGTATAATGTGATCCATTATTGACAATGTTTCGCCCACACTGTGGGCTTTCCAAATCACAAACGTTGTCAATAAAGGATCACATTATACTGCATTTGTCTTTATATTTCCATTGTGTCAGTATTTTATAACATTTATTTTCATCTTGCAGGAGTATTTGGGTTTATGTAGACTGTGCGTACACAGCCTTGTGTGACATGTTTCATGTGCAATATGTTTATTGCGTTTTGAGGTGTTAATTTGTTGTTATTTACAAAGTGTGTTATGGCTGTTTATGTTAGGATATACTCCTTTATTGTTTGTTTGGTATACTGTGCATTTCTTTCACGCATTGTCCTGACAAAGAGAGCTTGTAATTGTTTTGTACTGTATTTTCTTTTTGCATTATATAATGTGCCTATCTTGTAGATGAGGTAGGAATGCTTATGACTTTCATTATTTAGTAATGACTCGATAAGGTTTGTAGTGAGGCACGTATGTATGTTTTAGAGAATTTCCTGTATCAGGGGTTAGTTGGGGAAGAGTATGTACTTGTTTTAATGAGATTATGATGTAGGTCATTTAGTTTATAGACTAATGTGAAGGCTGTTGTTGGAACTTATTCGGTCCGAGAAGACCCAACGGGGAAAAACACACTGTTCGAGGGCCCTTAAACCCACCCACAACACAAACAAACTCTACCGGATTGGTGTAGGTGAATGGAAGGTACTTCTTAATTTATAGATTTACCCTTCAGGGAAGAAGTAGGTAGTTTATACTGTTAGTACACTAATATTAGGATTATTGAGGCAACTGTAGATAATAATAATGTAGACCTAAGACCTTAACATAGGTAGTAATAGGCTGATAATGCAGGCAAATGCTAGGTTAAGTTAGCTAGGGAGAACTGGCAGCCCAAGTTTGAACGACGAGGCGCGGGTCTCGAAGGCGCCAGATCTTTCTTCTATGACTAGACACCATCTGGACAACACGTGCCGTGATCAGCAGACGGCGCCCCCCACGTGTCTTCACATATGAGACCTGGGGAAATCTGGTGGAGGCACCTCGATGTACCATAGATGACCTCCTCCATCAGGCCCATACAGTAAGACAAAACCTCCACTTTTTCTTAGGATTTCTGGCCAGTGTCTGGGGAAAATTGTGAGTGAGTTGAGCTGTGGCCTTTGTGCAGCCGGCAGTTCATGGTCAGTACGTGATTTTGTCTCTTGTCTACCTAGAAGCTAGTGTCCGTTTCTGCATAGTTATACCTGGGGATACACACCCTCTTGGATACAGGAATTTCTGAGGTGCAGGCAGGTCACTAATATCGAATGAATATTGCAGGAATTAAGGCTCCCAGTTGCACGTGGTTTCTGAGGGGAAGTCCAAAGGGGCTAAGCTTAGGGAGGTTGAAGATCAGGATATATGCTGCAACACCAAGTAAGTTAGTCCTTTAAACGTGCATGCAGGCGAGATTTCTTACAACATCAGTCATTTATGAAAATCTGTCCTATAAGCCACTTGTGAGGCTGAGGTACCCACCTCAGAGCTCGGTGTCAACAGAGCTTGCCAGGGGAGGCGATTCACTTGGAGGCAGTCCAGACAAATTTTCACAGCTGTGATTAATTGATATATTTTCTCGTGCATATTCTTTTTATTGTATTGAACCTTTGTCATATGTCACAGTAATATAAAGTAATATTATGTAACTATATATACCTGAAAGGCTTGGATTCAATGGATGTTTATATAATTCATCATTTGTCCCTGGTACTGAGGTCACCTGTAAGTTATGTCTTTTGTTAGGTTTCTTGTAAATAAGGTTCAGATATCCCATTCTTCTTAATGTTACGTCTGTTATATAGCAATATTTGCGAGTGTATATGTCCACCCTCTTTGTGTCAGTTAATTTGTGTGGTGTTTATTTTGTCAGTGTTACGTTATGTAGGATTGAGATTCATAATGGATTTATTTTAAATTTTATTTAAGGGGTGTTATGTTAAGCTGTATTGTTTTTAAATAAAATATATATGTAAGAAAATACTACTACTAATACTACTACTAGTACTACTACTAGTACTAGTAATACTAGTAAACTTTATGTTACTGCTCCCTGGTTGCTGGATCAACTATCAGTAATAATAATAATAATGATAATAATAATAATAATAATAATAATAATAATAATAATAATAATAATAATAATAATAATAATAATAATAATATTACTAGTACTAGCAGTACTAGTACTACTAGTAAACTTTATATTACTGCTCCCTGGCTGCTGGATCAAATATCAATAATAATAACACTACTAGTACTACTAGTACTAGTACTACCAGTACTAGTACTAGTACTGGTAGTACTAGTACTAGTAGTACTAGTACTAGTACTGGTAGTACTAGTAGTGTTATTATTATTGATATTTGATCCAGCAGCCAGGGAACAGTAATATAAAGTTTACTAGTACTAGTTCTGCTAGTACTAGTAGTACTAGTACTAGTACTACCAGTACTAGTACTACTACTACTACTACTAGTACTAGTACTACTAGCACCACTACTAGTAAACTTTATATTACTGCTCCCTGGCTGCTGGATCAACTATCAACAATAATGATAATAATAATAATAGTACTACTACTAGTACTAGTACTACTACTAGTACTACTAGTACTAGTACTACTACTAGTACTAGTACTACTACTAGTACTACTAGCACCACTACTAGTAAACTTTATATTACTGCTCCCTGGTTGTTTTGTTTATGTTTTGTTCTTAAGGTCAGACTCTCGTGTTGTTTGACTTTATTTTCGACTTTATTGTTCTACCTGAGGTCAAGTATTATGTAATATACACTTTATGTGGTCCTAATATGCGAGTGTTGCTAAGACCAGTGTCACAAATAACAGAAATTAGGTGTAGGTCGGGTACATTAGGCGTTAATTAGGTGACGCTGCTTACTAGGTGCTTCCTTGGTGAAAGGCTTCTGATCTGAGGTATTGGAGGTGGATTAATTAATTTACGAAGGTGAATTCATGCCTGTGAAAGGCTCTTGATCCAAGTAACTGGATTTAACCTCCCGTAAATGAGTTAATTAGGTGTTCCTACGTAGGTGCTTCAGTAGCGGGGGTCTTCCGATCCGAGGAAGTGGATCTGTCTTACCCTTTCTAGGGAGGTGTCTAGTTACCAACGAAGAGCTCTTGATCCAAGGAACCAGATTTACCCTTCACTGTGTTAATTAGGTGACTTTGCTTCGTAGGTGCCTCCGCTGAAGGTTAAAGGGCTCCTGATCAGAGGAAGTGGAGCTACTTTACACCTAAGGGCTCTTGATCCAAGGAGCAGGACTGACCCTCCCAGGATCTTTCCACTGTAAACTGGAAGCTTATTTTAATTATGGGGAAGCCCTAAACCTGTAGGGGTAACAGCATTTACAGGAATGGGAGTTAATTAGGTTCGCTCCTAGGAGACTCTGGGTCCTTGGATCAAGAGTCCTCAGGCACAAAGGCATACATACCTTACACCTGCTGTCACTGTTCACCTAGCAGTAAGTAGGTACCTGGGTACCTCAGACACATTCTTGTAGTCGGTCCTGGAAATCAGCTTTCTCAGCTCTGCTGGGAAGCTTTCTCAGCTCTGCTAGGAAGCTTTCTCAGCTCTGCTGGGAAGCTTTCTCAGCTCTGCTGGGAAGCTTTCTCAGCTCTGCTGGGAAGCTTTCTCAGCTCTGCTGGGAAGCTTTCTCAGCTCTGCTGGGAAGCTTTCTCAGCTCTGCTGGGAAGCTTTCTCAGCTCTGCTGGGAAGCTTTCTCAGCTCTCCTGGGAAGCTTTCTCAGCTCTCCTGGGAAGCTTTCTCAGCTCTCCTGGGAAGCTTTCTCAGCTCTCCTGGGAAGCTTTCTCAGCTCTGCTGGGAAGCTTACTGTGTCAACATGGTCAACCAAAAATTCTTTTTGTACTAAATTTAACATTATGAACATTATTGGTCTTTTAAAGTCGTGAAACCATCATCAGTAAGTTTATTTATGTACAGGTACACATAGCTACACTATTTAGGTACAGGTACACATAGCTACACTATTTAGGTACAGGTACACATAGCTACACTATTTAGGTACAGGTACACATAGCTACACTATTTAGGTACAGGTACACATAGCTACACTATTTAGGTACAGGTACACATAGCTACACTATTTAGGTACAGGTACACATAGCTACACTATTTAGGTACAGGTACACATAGCTACACTATTTAGGTACATGTACACATAGCTACACTATTTAGGTACATGTACACATAGCTACACTATTTAGGTACATGTACACATAGCTACACTATTTAGGTACAGGTACACATAGCTACACTATTTAGGTACAGGTACACATAGCTACACTATTTAGGTACAGGTACACATAGCTACACTATTTAGGTACAGGTACACATAGCTACACTATTTAGGTACAGGTACACATAGCTACACTATTTAGGTACAGGTACACATAGCTACACTATTTAGGTACAGGTACACATAGCTACACTATTTAGGTACAGGTACACATAGCTACACTATTTAGGTACAGGTACACATAGCTACACTATTTAGGTACAGGTACACATAGCTACACTGTTTAGGTACAGGTACACATAGCTACACTATTTAGGTACAGGTACACATAGCTACACTATTTAGGTACAGGTACACATAGCTACACTATTTAGGTACAGGTACACATAGCTACACTATTTAGGTACAGGTACACATAGCTACACTATTTAGGTACAAGTACACATAGCTACACTATTTAGGTACAGGTACACATAGCTACACTATTTAGGTACAGGTACACATAGCTACACTATTTAGGTACAGGTACACATAGCTACACTATTTAGGTACATGTACACATAGCTACACTATTTAGGTACATGTACACATAGCTACACTATTTAGGTACATGTACACATAGCTACACTATTTAGGTACAGGTACACATAGCTACACTATTTAGGTACAGGTACACATAGCTACACTATTTAGGTACAGTTACACATAGCTACACTATTTAGGTACAGGTACACATAGCTACACTATTTAGGTACAGGTACACATAGCTACACTATTTAGGTACAGGTACACATAGCTACACTATTTAGGTACAGGTACACATAGCTACACTATTTAGGTACAGGTACACATAGCTACACTATTTAGGTACAGGTACACATAGCTACACTATTTAGGTACAGGTACACATAGCTACACTGTTTAGGTACAGGTACACATAGCTACACTATTTAGGTACAGGTACACATAGCTACACTATTTAGGTACAAGTACACATAGCTACACTATTTAGGTACAGGTACACATAGCTACACTATTTTTTCACAGTGGTTGTTTTGATATCACCTGTTTTCTGTTATTGCATAATAATGTAGTGTAAATTACTCATCAGAATAGACCAGAAAAATCAAAGTAATTTATTTATTTCCCAGTATTGGGGATCCATGACTTATTTCCATTGGGGTCCATGATTTGTTTCCGTGGCTCATGGCCTGGTGGCTAAAGCTCTCACTTCGCACACCGTAGAAACATTGGGCGTGCTTCTTTACACCAATTGTCTATGTTCACTCATCAGTAAAATGGGTACCTGGGTGTTAGTGGACTGGTGTGGGTCACATCCTGGGACAAGGACGTAATTTGCCCGAAATGCTCTGCATAACAAAGGGCTTTCTATATACAGTAATACCACTGTTTTCATCCTTAATGTGTTCCAGGAGGTCAGCCAAAATCCGAAATGGACGAAAACTAAAATAATATTTCCCCTAAGAAATAATGTAAATCCAATTAATCTGTTCCAGACACCTAAAAATATTAACAAAAAATACATTTTATAGAGAATAACTATAGTTTTACATACAGAAAACAATGGGAAATAATTTTAATGATAAAATGAACATTACATACCGTTACTGAAGATTCTTTTGACATATGGAAGAAGGCGAGGAGGGGAGAGGGAGTTGAGGTTATTGTTTGGTATCAAAGCCCTATCTGGGGTTACTTCCCTTCTATGTCTTATACTGGCACTAGGACCAGCTTGAGAGTCACTGCACCCCTGTCTCACAAAAAATGTGCCAGAGAGGCCTGTTTCTGGCATCTCTTTTAAATTTTGCCTAAAATGGGACAAGACATTGTCATTGAACATGTTGCAGACACGGCTTGCAACAGTTTTGTTAGTGTGACAATTCTCCGCAAAACTTTGCAATTCATTCTACTTTGCACACATGTACTTATTCACTGAAAAAGGCCTATTCTCCCTTCTCTCTCCTATATTTTTTTTTACAAGATCTGCATGTAACTGCCTTGCCTTTTTGCAAATTATCCCCTCTGCAACACTATCTCCTGCTAACTGTTTTTTGCTGATCCACGCCAACAGCAACTTCTCCACATCCTTAATTGTTTGTGATCTCTGTTTTGTTAGCATATTTACCCCTTTTGCAACATCAGCTTCCTTCAGTTTTGCTTTCTTTGCCAGGATGGAAATGATTGTCGATGTCAACTTTCCATACATCCTGGCGAGCTTGGAGACACGTACACCTCTTTCATATTTTGCTACAATTTTTCCCTTGTATTCTATCATGTTTGTCACCTTCTTTACCATGGTGGCTTATTTCACAATCACAATCAATAAACAAGCACAAAAAAACAATGGATGAATGTGCAGAGTATTGCTGACTCAACGAGAGACAGAGACAGACTGAGTCTGGTACATATGAGAAGTGGTAGGTCTCCCTAAAGCAATGGAGAAGCCTATACACGAATGGGAATTTTCCTTTACTAAGTGGAGGAAAATTTTCCCTCACGAAGCGGAGAAGAATTTTCATTCAAAAAGTGAAGGAGAATTTTCCTTCATGAAGCTGAGGAGAATTTTCCTTCTTGAAGTGGAGTAGAATTTTCCGTTTTGGAACCAACCCAAATGAAATTTTTCTCAAACTTGGCAGCATTAAACACAGGCTGGAGTCACATACTAATAATTTTGGCACATATTTATTTATTTGTTTATTTATTTATTTATTTATTTATTTATTTATTAATTTGAACATGATACAGAGAAGTACAAAAGAATACAGTTAAATTCAGCATGCCAAAGCCACTTGAATGCATAGCATTACGGGCAGGCTTAAAATTAACTTAAGATTAATTAAGCAATGAAGTATTCAGTGGTAAAACATTATTGTAAACAGATAACAGTTAAGCACAAATGAGTACATGTATTACAAAAGGTCGTATGGTTGCTTGCATTGCTGTGCAATCAGTATTTATTTATTTATTTATTTATTTAATTTGAACATGATACAGAGAAGTACAAGGAATACAATTTTTAAAGTGCAACATGCCAAAGCCCCTTGTTTGCAGAGCATTATGGGCAGGTTTAAAATTAACTTAAGATTAACTAAGCAATGATATATTCAGTGGTACAAAAATTATTGTAAAACAGATAACAATTTAGTACAAATGAGTATTACAAAGACAGGTCATATGGTCATTACTGTGTTGCTGTGTAATCAGTAGAATGGAGTATTCTGTTAGGTAATGAAGTTAAATAGTAACAAAGTTTGATTGGGTCATAGGTTGACATTTATGAGATACAATAATGAGATACATATATGAGATACAATTTATGAGATACAATTATTCAGTATTTATTTAGTTGTGGGTGAGTAAGTGATTTTTGAGAAGAGACTTGAATTTATAAACAGACAGTGTTTCTTTTATATTCACAGGTAATGAATTCCAGATTTTAGGGCCTTTTATGTGCATTTAGGATTAGCATTTTAATGAAAGTACAGGTACTCCTCGCTTAACAACTTAGTTAGGTTCCTAAAAGTAGGTCGGTAAGCGAATTGGTCATTAAGTGACGAGCCGCCTTTTTCTGATATTTCAAGCATACTTTACTGGTAGTAGATGTTTGTCAGCCATCTTTACATATTGTTTTAGTGTCACCTTTGCAGCATTTATAATGCTTTCAGTGTATTAAAATTGAACTAGGCATTAAAAAGCAATAAAAAAGTAAAATACACTTAAGTACAGCCTCTCCTCACTTAGCAATGTACTCATTTACCGACGACTCAGACTTGCGATGGGCTCTCTAACCAGTATGCATACTTAACCCTTTGACTGTCGAAAGGCCCATTCCTGAAGTGTCTCCTGGTGTCGCAAAATATTCATAAAAAAAATTATTTTTTCTTATGAAAATGTTAAGATTATTTTTCTGATTGTTTTAGTCCAAAAATTTTTTTTTGCCCATCAGTACTTACCGAGATTTAGAGGCATGAAGTTTGCAGAAAATGAGCGGCATATGGCAACAGCGGCGACTGCCGCTCACCCGGTAAACTTTGGTTTACTTTTTTTCAACGGTTTCTTGTTTTTTCACTATTTTATTTTTCACATAACTTTTGTGGCCTGTGAGACCAAAGTATGGTGCAATGTTCATATATACACTCGTTGAATGTAACACAATTATAGCAAAAACAGTAGTATCATCATAATGTTCCTAAAACTTGTTTACACAAACAATATAAAAAATTGTTTATTATGATTGTTCTATAATATATATATACATGTGTACAATCACTGGACACTTTTCTAGAACTGCTGCAGTTTGTGGAATTCTTTGAAACATGGGTATAAGCACAATGGTGTTTTACACTCCTCACACGTAAAACAAGTATCTCTGCTTTTTTGTGGGAATTTTGTGGTATGTCCACAGGCAAAACACCTCTTCTGAGCATTTTTCTTGAGAGCAGTAGCAGGCAGTGGTATGGGGTAGTGATCACCAGGCCTCAAACGAGAGGACATGTGTTGATAATTTTGTGGCCGCTGGTCTATTGCAAGTGTTTTTCCTTTGGTACTTGAATATTATTTGTCTGATGACTGACAAACAAAATTCACCATATTTGGGTTTGTTGTTGGTCTTCAACTTATACATATTATAAGCATTCAGCATGGAAATGTCAAGAAGATGGAAAAAGAGTTTTATGCACCACTTATAACTCTTGCAAACACAGTCAGCAAACCCAATCTGCATGTCACATTTGTCCACTAAGTGCATATTGAGGATGTAATCCATCACAGCTGCAGGTTTTACAGTGGGTTCATTGGTCTCTCTATTCTGCTTGCCACTGTCTACCATTTCATGTCGGTGAACTGATGTCAACAGTGTGACATCACATTTGTCATGCCACCGAAATGCCATGATGTCATTGGCAGCAAACACCTGCACCTCACCTCTACCGCTACTAGTGTCGAACCTAGGTATATGCTTACGATTTCCACGCACTGTGCCACACACATCTGTCATGTTCACTCGCAAGAAATCACTGAGTAAAGGGCTTGTGTACCAATTGTCAGTATATAAAATATGCCCCTTACCAAGATATGGTTGTATCATTGTTCTAACCACATCACCAGAGATACCCAGTAACTTCCTGGTATCTTGCAGTGTTTTACCGCCAGTGTACACAATTATATCCAAAACCAGATGAGTTTTGCAATCACACAGAACAAATAACTTTATACTAAAGCGTTTCCTCTTGCTTGGTATATACTGCTTGAATGAGAGTCTTCCTTTGAACAAAATCGAAGACTCATCAGTAACAAGCTTCCTGAAGGGATAAAAATACATACAGCACTTTTGTTTCAGGTACATAAACACATTTCTGATCTTATATAACCTGTCGTTTCTGTCAGGCCTTGATTTGTCTGAAAAGTGTAACATACGTAGCAGTAACACAAATCTATTCACTGGTATAATGTCACTGAAAGCTGGGGTTGAAATCAGGCGGTCTGTCAACCAGTGTGTGTTGACAGTGTGCTTGTACACATGTGGCATAAGCATTATTGTGGCAAAGAACAGATACATCTCTGCCACAGTTGTGTCCTTCCACTGGAGTAGGCGTGATCTTGGTGAAAGAATTGTGTTTGCCATGGTGTACTCAAAGTATGTATTGCTTTCCCTGACAATAATGTCCATCAGGGGTTTATCGAAGAACAACTGAAAGCATTCCAGTTCAGTGGCATTGTTCCTAAGTGTACATGATGGCCGTATTCCACTTTGTGTTTCATCAAAGTCATGGGGACTGGGAACAAACTCGTCACCTTGCTGCCAATCCCAGATGCGGTCAGCTGGTGGGTTCTGGATATTGAAACGTGGTTGTGGTTGTTGTGGGAGTGTGGGGTTAGGTGAGCTTGGTTGTAGTTGTGCAGAGTCAGCAGTGTCGGTAGTTGCGTGGCCCGCTGCTGGTGCCACATGACTCATGCTACCATCACTATCACCACCACCGCCTGCTGCCTCACTCGTATCATTCATACCCATCATAACAATATCATCATCTTCACTATCAGGTCATGGTGTAGGGCCACGGGATGTGCTCCAAGATTTACTCCTTCTCCTTGGAACAGCATATGGCACACTACCAGACCACAAACAACATCGTATATACTGCCGCTTCACTGGGGAATATTCACCCTCACTGCCACAACTAGAACTGCTTTCAATAGCTTTGAAATCACTGTCACTGCTCACATCTGAGTCTCATACACGGGCAAATAGTTTCCTCTTTCATCCTGGTACAGATGAGCATGAACTAGCCGGCCTAGCACCAGAGGTGGAAGGTTGTGGGTCATCTGGGTTTTCATCACTAATTGCATTATCCTGGGCACTGTTTTCGGTCACACCTGCTTGAAAACCAGGGAATTCGCTTTCACTGACACTTTCATTGCTGTTAGAGCTATCACTTGGGAACAAAAGACCTCCAATCCGCCGAGGAGTGAGGAACTTCTTACAACGAGGCATGGTGAAAATGGACTACCAAGATGGCGTTCCCACAATGCACTGCTGAGCCCCAGATTTTTTTCACAGGGTGCACACCCACCACTCAGACCCATTCTCTCTCATGTAGGCCTACCAGCCCTCTCACACTTGATTTGAAGCTGCTAGAATTTATGTGTATAGATACGTCAAACATGGTATCTCGTATAACGCATATATACGACCGAAACAGTCAAGGGGTTAAATAATGTATGTATATTAGAGCCGATTTCCTCAATTTTTTTTATTACAATATAAAGTACACTGCTGCATATACATTTAAAAATATACTAAAAATGTTGTAAGTGGTGCATAGGTAACATTAAAACAATATCAAAGATGGTTGACACAAGCCCACTACCATTACAGTATGCTCCTTACTTAGTGACGAATTCTTTTACCAACATGATCTTAGGAATGCAACTTCATTGTTAAGTGACGAGGGGCTGTACTCTGATCAGAGGGCAGGTCATAACTCTGAGCAGTTGTTAAACAGTTAGGTCATTAAGAGAGGAATACCTGTACACTATGTAAATCCATGTTATGAGGGACCTGTCTGCAGTGTGATTTTTTGCAAATGCAATTGATAGAGTGCATGCAAAATTGAATAGCAGGTATTATGAAGGCCTTCTCAGGTGATATTCAATTTATGATGCTGTATTTCAATTGCATTTACAAAAAACTGGAATACAATAGACCGTCAATTACCATGGTAGTTACGGTCCTGAAAATGCAGTGTAAGACAAATCCGTGTAAAAGGAACTGAGGAATTTATATGAAAAGTAGGGTTATGTTTCTGGGGCCCTCAAAAAAAGCCAAAGAATTTTTTGTAAGTCTAGAAATCTTAGAAAAATAAAAATGATAATGTAAATTGTTGTTCATTGTTGTTACGTATTATTTTTTCTATTGCTTAAGGCTATAAAAGCAACAGAAATAACATTTCTTACTTTAAAGTGAGGTTTCTGGTGTATGTGAAGGGAGTGGAGAGGTATGCTGTGCCTCTACAGGGCTGAGGTGGATAATAATAATCATAATAATCATCATAATAATGAGAATCATAATAATATTTTATTTCAAAATGATATATGTTTGTACAAAGGAATAGTATAGTAGTTTGGTGTACATGCCAAAAGCCCCTTATATGCAAAGCATTTCAGGCAAACTTAAAACTAACTTTTGATTAAAATGGTTATTAGGTGAGTTGTAGTGAATATGAGAGAATTGAATACAGTGGACCCCCACCTTACAATATTAATCCGTTCCTGAGATCTCATCGTATTCCAAAATTATCGAAAGGTGAATTAATTTTCCCCATAAGAAATAATGGAAATCAAATTAATCCATTCCTGACACCCCAAAGTATGAAAAAAAAAATTTTTTTACCACATGAAATATTAATTTTAATACACACAAACTGACACTTACCTTTATTGAAGATCTGGTGATGAGTGATGGGATGAGAGGAGGGGAGAGTGTGGAAGTTGTTAATGTTTAGAAGGGGAATCCCCTTCCATTAGGACTTTAGGTAGCACGTCCTTTTCCGGGGTTACTTCCCTTCTTCTTTTAATGCCACTAGGACCAGTTTGAGAGTCACTGGACCTTTGTCGCACAACATATCTGTCCATAGAGGCCTGTACCTCCTGTTCCTTTATGATTTGTGTAAAGTGGTTCACAACATTGTCATTGTAATAGTCACCAGCATGGCTTGCAATGGCTGTGTGATGGTGATTTTCATCTATAAAGGTTTGCACTTCAAGCCACTTTGCACACATTTCCTTAATCTTTGAAGTAGGCAACTTCTTCAATTTCTCTATCCCCTCCTCCGAAGCAGTTTCCTCAGGTCTGGCCTCATGCTGTTGAAGATGACCTTGCAGCTCATCGGTGGTTAGTTCTTCATTGTCCTCCTCAACCAACTCTTCCACATCCTCCCCATTAACCTCCAACACCAAGGACTTCCCCAATGCCACAATTGATTCCACAACTGGCATACGCTTCTCAGGGTTAGCCTCAAATCCTTCAAAATCCCTTTTGTCTACACATTCTGGCCACAGTTTCTTCCAAGCAGAGTTCAAGGACCTCTTAGTCACTCCCTCCCAAGCCTTACCTATAAGATTGAGACACTTATGCAGCATATGGGAATCTTTATTCAGGAAACGTTTCGCCACACAGTGGCTTCATCAGTCCAATACAAAGAGGAAGGCGTAATGAGAGGAGGAGTATGAGGTAATCAGTCCCTCATACTCCTCCTCTCATTACGCCTTCCTCTTTGTATTGGACTGATGAAGCCACTGTGTGGCGAAACGTTTCTGAATAAAGATTCCCATATGCTGCATAAGTGTCTCAATCTTCAACTTGTCGGTTTTTCAAACCATTCAGCACACTTACCTATAAGGTTTACACTACTGAGGATACTAAAGTGATCTTTCCAAAACTCTCTTAGAGTCAATCGAGTGTCTGAGGCCACTACAAAGCACTTTTGAAACATAGCTTTTGTGTAGAGTTTTTTGAAGTTTGAAATGACCTGCTGGTCCATGGGCTGCAGGAGAGGAGTGGTATTAGAAGGCAAAAACTTGACCTTAATGAAGCTCATGTCCCCAGAAAGTCGCTCTCCCAAATCTGAAGGATGACCAGGAACATTGTCTAATACCAGGAGGCACTTAAGGTCCAATTTATTTTCCAGGAGGTAATTTTTCACAGTGGGGGCAAATGCATACTATACCCAGTCATAGAAAAAGTCCCTAGTGACCCATGCCTTAGTGTTTGCCCTCCACAGCACACACAAATTAGCCTTGAGGACATTGTTTCTCCTGAACACTCTGGGAGTTTCAGAGTGATACACCAATAAAGGCTTCACTTTGCAATCACCACTAGCATTAGCACACATCAAGAGAGTAAGCCTGTCTTTCATAGGCTTATGTCCTGGGAGTGCCTTTTCCTCCTGAGTAATGTAGGTCCTGTTTGGCATTTACTTCCAAAACTGGCCTGTTTTGTCACTATTAAACACTTGTTCAGGTTTCAGTCCTTCACTGTCTATGTACTCCTTGAATTCCTTCACATATTTTTCAGCCGCTTTTTGATCCGAACTGGCAGCCTCACCATGCCTTATCACACTATGTATGCCACTATGATTCTTAAATCTCTCAAACCAACCTTTGCTGGCCTTAAATTCACTCACATCACCACTAGTTGCAGGCATTTTTCTAATTAAATCCTCATGCAACTTCCTAGCCTTTTCACATATGATCACTTGAGAGATGCTATCTCCTGCTATCTGTTTTCTGTTTATCCACACCAATAACAGTCTCTCAACATCTTCGAGTACTTGCGATCTCTTATTTGAAAACAAAGTTGCACCTTTTGCAAGAACAGCTTCCTTGATTGCCATTTTGTTAGCCACAATAGTAGCGATGGTTGATTGGGGTTTGGTATACAACATGGCCAGCTCCGAGACACGCACTCCACTTTCGTACTTAGCAATTATCTCTTTCTTCATTTCCATAGTAATTTTCATCTTTTATACTGCAGGTACAATCACTAAAAATGCTGTGATAATATGAAATGTTCCGATTGTATGCGTGGATGCGACTGCACTGGCTGGCTTGTAAACACTGGCACCCACAGGGCAGATGAGGCTCGCTCAGGCCACACATGGGATGCATCTCGGACGAATCGCGTGAGGTGAGTTTTTTAGTGTGAGGCGAGGCAAAATTTTTGCGTTAAAATGTATCATATGGTGGATTTAACGTAATGTGATGCCATCGTAAGGTGGGGGTCCACTGTATTCTATTAGGTTGTGTTATATGGCTTTAATAAGTTTTATAGAGAAGAATTACAATTATGATTATTAACCTCAGGTGGACACAATGGAGTGATTAATGTTTGAGATGAATACAGATATGTATTGAGATTAAGTTCATGTTGATTTTTAAGTTTTACCTATGTTTGTGATATTGAGCAAATGCATGTGTAGATTTTACAAATGTATTTAAGATGGGCTGGGATAGGTTGAGGAGATAAGGTGTTTTTTAGCTGTAGTTTTAAAACTGCTGGCTGAGCCAGTGGTTCTGTATGGTAGTCAAGTCAGCCAGTAAGTGAGTCAGTCAAGTCAGTAGGTCAGTCAAGTCAATACAGTCGGTCAAGTCAGTAGGCTAGTCAAGTCAATACAGTTGGTCAAGTCAGTAGGTTAGTCAAGTCAGTACAATCAGGCAAGTCAGTAGATTAGTACAGTCAGTC
Organism: Cherax quadricarinatus; assembly: GCF_038502225.1. NCBI lineage: Eukaryota > Metazoa > Arthropoda > Malacostraca > Decapoda > Parastacidae > Cherax > Cherax quadricarinatus. Next base: position 12,595,179 of record NC_091380.1, read on the forward strand.
AAGTCAGTAGGTCACTCAAGTCAGTACAGTCATCAGTCTAAGTCAGTCCCATCAAGTCAATAAAGTCAGTCAAGTCAAATCAGTGAGTCAATCAAGTAAGTAAGTCAGTAGAGTCAGTCAGTCAGTCAAGTTAGTAGGTCAGTCCAGTCAGGTCAGTCATGCACAGTCAAGACAGTCAGGAAGTCAGTCAAGTAAATAAAGTCAGTAAATCAGTCAAGTCACTAGGTCAGCCCAGTCAAGTCAGTCAGTCAGTCAAGTAATTCAGTACAGTCAGTGAGTTTGATCAGTCAAGTTAGTCAGTCCTGTAAGTCAAGTCAGTCAGTCATGTCAGTAGGTCACTGAGTCCAGTCGGTAAATCAGTGAGTCGAGTCAGTAAGTCAAGGCAGTCAAGTAAGACAAGTCAGTACAGCCAGTCAGTCAATTCAGTAAGTCAGTCAAATCAGTAGGTCAGTAAGTCAAGTCATTATAGTCAGTGAGTCAGTAAGTCAAGTCAGTACAGCCAGTCAGTAAGTCAAGTCAGTACAGCCAGTTAGTCAGTCAGATTATTCATGAAAACATAGACATCAATACAGTTAAATTATGGTACATAGCAGCATATGTAAACACTGCATGTACTGACTGGTCTTCAGGACTCAACTAAGTTAATCACAAACACATATCTGACACTCTTATGGCACACGTATGTACAGACCAAAGATGGTAAATTAACCAAACAGGTATTAAACATGTTGCAGAATCATCATGTCTCAACAAGTAGAAAGATACAACTGTGGCTGAAATGTGTAATACTTGCCACAGTAATAAGTTTATTTAGGTACAAGTACACATAAATACAGTTACACAAATATCATACATAGCAGCATATGTGTAGATTACCCAGGATAACCCAAGAAAGTCAGACAAAGTGACTTATTTCCAGTGTGGTCCTTGACCCCAGTGCCTTATGCCTTATATCTACAAGCACTATATGTAAAGCATTTTGACATTTTTAGGGGGATATCCTAGGTAATTTACACTATGTATGATAACTGTCCTTAAGTGTATCTGTATCTATATAAACTTTGTTCTTGATTCTGATTCATGAGCGACTCTGACACAGAGACAGACAGAGATAGAGATAACCAGCTAGCCAGCCGAACATGTTTTACACATGATGGAGAATCGTCTTATCTGAGCAAGTGGAAATGTTATTACTTGCCAAAGTAATGCTTATGGCTCATCAACAAGCACAGTATAACACTTTGTCTGGCTTTTTTGGGTTATCCTAGGTAATTTACACTATGTATGATAATTGTACTCATATGGATCTGTGCTTAAATAAATGTAGAGCTAAACATATTGATAAATGGTTCACCTATTTTGAGACAGGCAGTGGGCAAATTTCTAGGTCTCCACCTTTACTGCAGTCTCAGATTTCAGACACACAGCAAATTTCCAAGAAAGTCTCAAAAACAGTAGTTATCCTTTTAAAGACACAGTACTATGTACCACAATCAGTTCTTCTAGCTTTGTACCACTCTTTCATTTACCCTTACCTCACCTATGGTATTTGTGCATGGGGTCTCAACCACAGCAAATCACCTTAAACATTTAATTATCCAACAAAAAGCTGCATTGCAAATGATTACTAACTCCTGCATTAGACAACACACACCACCTCTTTTCAAGAGTCTTAACTTGCTAAATGTACAAAACATCCTCACTTATTATTGTGCCTACTACATACACAGAACACTACACCTACCATCTGACTTACGACCTGCTCGGCATACGTCCACTCGACTTACGACCGTAAATCTGGCAGATGGCTGGGCCGGCTGGTGCATACCACTGTACAATTGTATTTGACAATATTCGCGGTGGAAATGCGCCATGCAGGCAGCATCAGTTTGAGTTACCCTGTATACTCTAATGTAAACCCTACCCTCAAACTCCTCCTTGAACACACAACCATAATATGAGACACAGATCACTCTTTGATATCCCTCGTATCTGTCTCTATGCAAAAATGCTGTGCACGTAAAAGGCCCGAAGATCTGGAATTCATTGCCTGAACACATTGAAGGATGCGTCTGCAAATCAGTTTAAGGCTTAAATAAGAAATCATCTCGTCACCCAAAATTAACCAGACAAACCATATCTAATCACTACCAGTTTCTCAAAAGCTACTGATATTGTGCTGATGAATGCTCAGCTACTTGCTACTTCAAAATTAGAATTTCTGTTTTTTCATTGTTTTAAATAGTAGTAGATTGTAATACAATACATCATAATGTAAATTGTTCTATTGTAATACCAAATTTCATTGTTTTAAATAGTACTAAACTGTAGTACATCTTATTATAAATCATTTTAAATTGTTTCATTGTAATACTGTAATCTTTATTAACTAATTCAATAGTCTAATCAATCTCTACTAGACTTATCAAAACCATGTAGCATTATCTGATAGAATTCTCCTGTACTCACTGTAACTTTTCTAATGACCATGTGAACTATGTATTATTGCCTTACTAATCTTAAGTTAATTTTTAGGTTTGCCCAAAATGCTATTATATTCCTCTATACAACCATGTAATTTGTCAAAATAAACATCTTACAGTGGAACCGCGACTTACGAGTGTCCCAATATATGAGTTTTTCGAGATATGAGCTATTGCTCGGTCGTTTTTTGCTCTGAGTTTTGAGCCAACATCCGAGTTATGAGCCAGCTTCACCTGCTTTCCCCTCAACCCAAAACCTTCACACCTCACGTGTTTATCTATGATTTCATGCTTTAATTCCAGGGAAATCATCTTCTTTTCCTTCTCAGCACTGCCTTTACACATACAGTGGACCCTCAACCAACGATGGCATCGTATAACAAATCTGACTAGCGATACATTTTAACGCAAAAATTTTGCCTCAACTAGCGCTAAAAAACTCGACCAACGCGATTTGTTCCATTCGAGATGCATCCACGTGTGGCCTGAGCACGCCTCACTTGTCCCATGGGTGCCAGTGTTTACAAGCCAGCCACCGCGGTTGCATCCAAACATACAATGAGAACATTTCATATTATCACAGCGTTTTTAGTGATTGTACCTGCAAAATAAGTCACCATGGGCCCCAAGAAAGCTTCTAGTGCCAACCCTGTGATAAAAAGGGTGAGAATTAGTATGGAAATTAAGAAAGATTTTGAAGGGTTTGGGGCTAACCCTGAGACGCCTATGCCAGTTGTGGAATCCATTGTGCCTACTTCAAAGATTAAGAAAATGTGTGCAAAGTGGGTTGAACTGCAAACCTTTATGGATGAAAATCACCCTAACACAGCTATTGCAAGTCGTGCTGGTGACTATTACAATGACAATGTTATGGCCCATTTTAGACAAATCTTAAAGGAACGGGAGGTACAGAGCTCTATGGACAGATATGTTGTGCGACAAAGGTCCAGTGACTCTCAAGCTGGTCCTAGTGGCATTAAAAGAAGAAGGGAAGTAATCCCAGAAAAGGACTTGACACCTCAAGTAATAATGGAAGGGGATTCCCCTTCTAAACACTAACACCATCCACAGTCTCCCCTCCTCCCATCCCATCAATCATCACCAGATCTTCAATAAAGGTAAGTGTCATGTAATTGTACATGTCTTCTTCAGTTTGTGTGTATTAAAATTAATATTTCATGTGGTAAAAATTTTTTTTTTTCAATATTTTGGGGTGTTAGGAATGGATTAATTTGATTTCCATTATTTCTTATGGGAAAATTAACTCGACTAACGATAATTTTGACTAACGATGAGTTCTCAGGAACGGATTAATATCGTTGGTCGAGGTCCACTGTACTTTCTAAGGAGCCATTGTTAGAAAAAAAAATTGAACAAATGACTGTAAAAAATGTAAGCAAAGCATGAGAGAAATGCTCCCACATTGAGGTAAACAGTGTACTGAGTTGGTGGTATTCTAGAGCTCTCCCTGTTATTATTATTATAATTATAACTATTTCTTCTTCTTCTTCTTCTTCTTCTTCTTCTTCTTCTTCTTTTTCTTCTTCTTCTTCTCTCAGTAGTACCAGTAACCAGTTACCAGTAGATGATTCACTGACAGAACCAACTAGAGGAAACAATCTGCTTGACTTAGTTCTTGCCAACAAAGATTCACTAATTAATAATCTTGAGGTTAATGATGAGCTTGAGGAAAGTGACCACAAATCACTTAGTTTCAATATATCATGGAATTACCCAGATAACTGCAATCAAATCTCTGTCCCAGATTTTTGCTTGGCCAGCTTCATGGGACTGAAAAATTACCTGGGTGGGCTAAATTGGGATGTCTTGACTATGGGTCAAGTAGGTGATCTTGGTTGCCAATATGACGTTTTTCAGAGCATAGTTCTAGCTGCCCAGACAACTTTTGTTCCGAGTAGGGAAATTAGAAATAACAAAAATGATCCCAAATGGATGAACAATAGATTAAAACATCTCATTGGTCAAAAGAGAGGCATATATTGGCATATCAAAAGAGGGAATGGGCAGTTAAGAAATCAATATATACAGTTAAAGAGAGAAATAAAGAAACAAATTAAAGCAAAAAGGGATTGTGAGGCTAAGGTCGCAAGAGATTCAAAGACTAACCCAAAAGGGTTCTTCCAGGTACACAGAAGTAAGATTAGGGACAAGATTGACCCACTTAAGAGTAACTCTGGTCAGATCACTGACAGTGATAGGGAAACGTGTGAAATTCTCAATACCTACTTCCTCTCAGTTTTCACCCAGGAAAATACTAGCAATATTCCTGAAATAATAGATTATTTAGAACAGGATGATAAACTATGCACGATTGCGGTAACTAGTGACATGGTCCTCAGACAAATAGAGAAACTAAAACCTAACAAATCCCCAGGCCCTGATGAACTGTTTACAAGGGTGTTAAAGGAATGTAAAGAGGAACTTAGCATACCTTTGGCTAATCTTTTTAGCATATCACTACAAACTGGCGTAGCGCCTGGTAAGTGGAAAATGGCAAATGTAATACCTATTTACAAGGCAGGTGACAGGTTCTTGGCTTCAAACTATAGACCAATAAGCCTTTCCTCCATAGTGGGAAAATTTATGGAATCAATAATTGCCGAAGCAATTCGTAGCCATCTTGATAGGCACAGATTGATTAATGAATCTCAACATGGTTTTACGAAGGGGCGTTTCTGTCTTACGAATTTACCAACATTTTTCACTAAGGTGTTTGAGGAGGTAGATCATGGTAATGAATATGATATTGTGTATATGGACTTCAGTAAGGCTTTTCCATAGTTCCACATCAGAGGCTATTGAGGAAACTTAAGGCACATGGAATAGGAAGAGAAAATTTTTCCTGGGTAGAGGTATGGCTGATGAATAGGCAGTAGAGAGTTTGCATAAATGGGGAGAAATCAGAATGGGGGCACGTCACAAGCGGTGTTCCTCAGGGGTCTGCGTTGGGCCCGTTGTTGTTCACAATTTACATGAACGACATAGATGAGGGAATAAATAGTGACATAAGCAAATTTGCTGATGACACCAAAATAGGCCATCCAATTCATTCTAATGAGGACATTAGAGCACTCCAGGATGATTTGAATAGACTGATGCAATGGTTGGAGAAGTGGCAGATGCAGTTTAATATAGACATATGCAAAGTTCTAAATATTCAACAGGAAAGTAACCATGCGACATATAAACTAAATAATCTAGATCTTAATACTACTGATTGCGAAAAGGATTTAGGAGTTCTGGTTAGCAGTAATCTAAAACCAAGACAACAGTGCATTAGTGTTCACAATAAAGCTAACAGAATTATTGGCTTCATATCTAGAAGTACAGTGGACCCCCGCTTAACGATCACCTCCAGATGCGACCAATTATGTAAGTGTATTTATGTACGTGCGTTTGTACGTGTATGTTTGGGGGTCTGAAATGGACTAATCTACTTCACAATATTCCTTATGGGAAAAAATTCGGTCAGTACTGGCACCTGAACATACTACTGGAATGAAAAAAGTTCGTTAACCGGGGGTCCACTGTATAAATAATATTAGTCCTCAGGTTGTTTTTCAACTCTATATATCCTTGGTTAGGCCTCATTTAGACTATGCTGCTCAATTCTGGTCACCGTATTACAGAATGGATATAAATGCTCTGGAAAATGTACAGAGGAGGATGACAAAGATGATCCCATGTATCAGAAATCTTCCCTATGAGGATAGACTGAGGGCCCTAAATCTGCACTCTCTCAAAAGGCTTAGAATTAGGGGGGATATGATCGAGGTGTATAAATGGAAAACGGGAATAAATAAAGGGGATGTAAATAGTGTGCTGAAAATTTCCAGCCAAGACAGGACTCACAGCAATGGTTTCAAGTTGGAAAAATTCAGATTCAAGAAGTACAGGTCTCCCTCAACATTCACGTTTTCAGCTTTCACGGGCTTCACACATTCGCGAATTCCCAACCGCCAAATTCCCAGCCACCAAATTCCCAGCCGCCAAATCATATTTAAGTTTCCCGCCACCTGCGAGTCCCTACTACCCTCCCTCCGACCCCCGCAACTGGCAGCCAGCCCTCCCACCACTCAGTGTGGTGAGTGTTTTGTTTGTTCATTATTTGCTATTAAACTACAGAATAAATAATGTAAACCCATTTATGACTGCATATTGGAATGGCTATTCGGACAGGTATTAGACGGTGACATCATGTGTTTACTCTTGAACACTGCAAAGAATTAAACATTTCTGCTACAGCTAATAATAACAATAGTAATAATAATAATACTAATAATAATAATAAATGTGATATAATTGAAGAAGGAAATTGTACAAAAATACGAGGGAGTGATTGACACATCGTCAGTGTGACTTTGTTTATGCTGGAGTGAACATTAGTCTCCCTGCTCTTCCAAACATTTCACAATAATTCATTGTGTTTGGTGCTTGTAGATTGAGTGTGACTGGAGTGGTAGAGGCAGTGATTGAGGCAATGGTATTTAATAACATACATGTTAATAATAATATATGTTATTAATAATATGTACTATTATTATTTATAACATATACAGGTGTCCCTCAACATTCGCGAGGGTTAGGGGATCAAGAGCCTCGCGAATGTTGAAAAACCGTGAATGTTTGGTGCCCCAATATATTGTAGGGAAATATAATACAATACTGCTTAACTTGTTGAACCATGAACAATCATAAAATACATGAAAACGTCGTAAGTTGTACTAAATATATACATGTTATGCTTTAATAACATGTATGTAATTAAATACCACAGACTCCACCACTGCCTCCACCACTTCCTCAACCAATGCGAGTCCCTGCTACCCTCCCTCCGATCCCCGCAACTGGCAGCCAGCCCTCCCACCACTCAGTGTGGCGAGTGTTTTGTTTGTTCATTATTTGCTATTAAACTACAGTATAAATAATGTAAGCACATTCATGACTGCTTATTGGAATGGCTATTTGAACAGGTATTGGACGGTGACATCATGTGTTTACTCTTGAACACAGCAAAGAATCAAACATTTCTGCTACTGCTAATAATAACAATAGTAATAATAATAATAATAATAATAATAAATACGATATAATTGAAGAAGGAAATTGTACAAAAATACGAGGGAGTGGTTGACACATCGTCAGTGTGACTTTGTTTATGCTGGAGTGAACATTAGTCTCCCTGCTCTTCCAAACATTTCACAATAATTCAGCGGTTGAGGCAGTGGTAGAGGCAGTGATAGAGGCAGTGATAGAGGCAGTGATAAAGGCAGTGATGGAGACAGTGATAGAGGCAGTGATAGAGGCAGTGGTAGAGGCAGTGATAGAGACAGTGATAGAGGCAGTGATAAAGGCAGTGATAGAGACAGTGATAGAGGCAGTGATAGAGGCAGTGGGTGAGGCAGTGGTATTTACTAACATATACGTATGTTATAAATAATAATAGTACATGTTAATATTAATAACATTTATAATAATAATAATAATAAATGTTATTCATAATGTACTATTATTATTTATAACATATATGTTAGTAAATATCACTGCCTCTATCACTGCCTCTACCACTGCCTCTACCACTGCCTCTACCACTGCCTCTATCACTGCCTCTACCACTGCCTCTATCACTGCCTCTATCACTGCCTCTACCACTGCCTCTACCACTGCCTCTACCACTGCCTCTATCACTGCCTCTATCACTGCCTCTACCACTGCCTCTACCACTGCCTCTACCACTGCCTCTTCCACTGCCTCTACCACTGCCTCTACCACTGCCTCTATCACTGCCTCTATCACTGCCTCTATCACTGCCTCTATCACTGCCTCTATCACTGCCTCTATCACTGCCTCTACCACTGCCTCTATCACTGCCTCTATCACTGCCTCTACCACTGCCTCTACCACTGCCTCTACCACTGCCTCTATCACTGCCTCTATCACTGCCTCTACCACTGCCTCTACCACTGCCTCTACCACTGCTTCTATCACTGCCTCTACCACTGCCTCTATCACTGCCTCTACCACTGCCTCTACCACTGCCTCTACCACTGCCTCTACCACTGCTTCTATCACTGCCTCTACCACTGCCTCTATCACTGCCTCTACCACTGCCTCTACCACTGCCTCTATCACTGCCTCTACCACTGCCTCTACCACTGCCTCTACCACTGCCTCTATCACTGCCTCTATCACTGCCTCTATCACTGCCTCTATCACTGCCTCTATCACTGCCTCTACCACTGCCTCTACCACTGCCTCTTCCACTGCCTCTACCACTGCCTCTACCACTGCCTCTATCACTGCCTCTATCACTGCCTCTATCACTGCCTCTACCACTGCCTCTACCACTGCCTCTATCACTGCCTCTACCACTGCCTCTACCACTGCCTCTATCATTGCCTCTACCACTGCCTCTATCACTGCCTCTATCACTGCCTCTACCATTGCCTCTACCACTGCCTCTATCACTGCCTCTATCACTGCCTCTACCACTGCCTCTACCACTGCCTCTACCACTGCCTCTATCACTGCCTCTATCACTGCCTCTACCACTGCCTCTACCACTGCCTCTATCACTGCCTCTATCACTGCCTCTTCCACTGCCTCTATCACTGCCTCTATCACTGCCTCTACCACTGCCTCTATCACTGCCTCTACCACTGCCTCTATCACCTCTACCACTCCAGTCGCACTCAATCTACAAGCACCAAACAATGAATTATTGTGAAATGTTTGGAAGAGCAGGGAGACTAATGTTCACTCCAGCATAAACAAAGTCACACTGACAATGTGTCAACCACTCCCTCGTATTTTTGTACAATTTCCTTCTTCAATTATATCGTATTATTATTATTATTATTATTATTATTATTATTATTATTATTATTATTATTATTACTATTGTTATTATTAGCAGTAGCAGAAATGTTTGATTCTTTGCTGTGTTCAAGAGTAAACACATGTCATCGTCCAATACCTGTTCAAATAGCCATTCCAATATGCAGTCATGAATGTGTTTACATTATTTATACTGTAGTTTAATAGCAAATAATGAACAAACAAAACACTCACCACACTGAGTGGTGGGAGGGCTGGCTGCCAGTTGCGGGGGTCGGAGGGAGGGTAGTAGGGACTCGCAGGTGGCGGGAAACTTGAATATGATTTGGCGGCTGGGAATTTGGTGGCTGGGAATTTGGCGGTTGGGAATTCGCGAATGTGTGAAGCCCGCGAAAGCTGAAAACGTGAATGTTGAGGGAGACCTGTATGTTATTAAATACATACATGTTATTAATAATAACATGCACTATTATTATTTATAACATATATGTTATTAAATACCACTGCCTCAACCGCTGAATTATTGTGAAATGTTTGGAAGAGCAGGGAGACTAATGTTCACTCCAGCATAACAAAGTCACACTGACGATATGTCAACCACTCCCTCGTATTTTTGTACAATTTCCTTCTTCAATTATATCATATTTATTATTATTATTATTATTATTATTATTATTATTATTATTATTACTATTGTTATTATTAGCAATAGCAGAAATGTTCAATTCTTTGCTGTGTTCAAGAGTAAACACATGATGTCACCATCTAATACCTTTCCTAATAGCCATTCCAATATGCAGTCATAAATGGGTTTACATTATTTATTCTGTAGTTTAATAGCAAATAATGAACAAACAAAACACTCACCACACTGAGTGGTGGGAGGGCTGGCTGCCAGTTGCGGGGGTCGGAGGGAGGGTAGTAGGGACTCGCAGTGGTGGAGGCAGTGGTGGAGTCTGTGGTATGTAATAACGTACATGTTATTAAATAACATACATTATTAAAGCATAACATGTATATATTTATTGCAATTCATGACGTTTTCATGTATTTTATGATTATTCATGGTTCAACAAGTTAAGGAAGCAGTATTGTAATATATTTCCCTACAATATATTGGGGCACCAAACATTCACGGTTTTTCAACATTCGCCAGGCTCTTGATCCCCTAACCCTCGCAAATGTTGAGGGAGACCTGTATATAGGAAAGCACTGGTTTGGTAATAGAGTTGTGGATGAGTGGAATAAACTCCCGAGTACAGTTACTCAGGCTAAAACGTTGTGTGGTTTTAAAAATAGGTTAGATAAATACATGAGTGGGTGTGGGTGAGTGTGAGTTGGACCTAACTAGCTTGTGCTGCTGGGTCTGGTGCCGTGCTCCTTCCTTGAGTGGAGGTGACCAGACTGGGTGGGTCATTGGGCTAATCCGGGGAGGTGGGTCATTGGGCTAATCCGGGGGGAGGGGATGGATCTGCTCCGCATGGGTCAGTAGGCCTGTTGCAGCATTCCTTCTTTCTTATGTTATTATTATTATTATTATTATTATTATTATTATTATTATTATTATTATTATTATTACTATTAATTTAGGGAACTGGAGCACAGATCCAATTCCCTAGATCAAGACCCCTAACCAGTGTCAAGGAACCTTGATGCTGGTGAAGTGTGATAGATAAATAAGCCATAGAGTTGATATTAGTGTCATACCTTACCTTATACCTTTGAAGAGTTTTGAGAGTTTACCTACTCTCTGAGCTTGGCAATGGGCCAGGTTCGTCTGGTGCTTGCCTGGTCAACCAGGCTGTTGCTGCTGGAGGCCCGCTGCCTCACATAGCCATCACAGCCTGGTTGATCTTGCACCTGGGAAAGGTACTTGTCCAGTTTCCTCTTGAAGGCTTCTACACTTGTTCCAGGCATATTTCTGATATCTTCTGGTAAGATGTTGAATAGTTCAGGACCCCGGCTCCTCACTGGGTTTATTTTACACTTCCTCCAATATCTTGTTATGGCAGCGTGCAGATTTGGGACCAGGCCCTCGAGTATCTTCCAGGTATATATTATCATGTATCTCTCTCTCCTCTGCTCCAATAAATACATGTTCAAGACTTGCAGGCATTCCCAGTAGTTTAGGTGCTTTACAGGCTCAGTCTGAGCTGTAAACAATCTCTGTATTTGTTCCAGCTCGGATATCTCTCCTGCTTTGAACGGGGCTGTCGGCATTGAGCAATATTCTAAGTGAGGGAACACTAGTTATTTGAGGAGTGTCACCATTGGCATTATTTCCCTTGTTTTCAAAGTTCTCAATACCCACCCCATCATCTTCCTGGCTGTCGTGATCTTTGTCTTGTGGCCTTTAAAAGAAAGGTCCGCTGACATAATTATTCCTAGGTCTTTTATGTGTTCCTTACATTGTATTTGGTGACCCTCTTGAGTTTTGTATATAGTGTTCCTTTTCAGTTCTTAATTCTTTCCATACCTAAGCAGCTGGAACTTGTAACCATTGAACATCATGTTGTTTTCCACTGCCCACTGGAAAACCCTGTTTATGTCTTCCTGTACTTTTTCAGTGTCCTCTACTGTAGTGAGTTTCATGCTTATTTGAGTGTCATCTGCAAATGATGATACAAAAGTGTGCCGGGTGTTTTTGTCTATGTCTGCTATGAGGATGAGAAGCAGCAGAGGTGCCAGGACAGTGCCTTTGGGCATGGAGCTTTTGACCTCGCTGATGCTGGATCTTGCCCTGTTCACTACTACTTTTTATGTTCTGTGTGTTAGGAAATCAAAAATTTATCTGCCTACCTTCCCTGTAATGCCCATAGCCTTTATTTTGTGCACTATCATTCCATGATTGCATTTGTCAAAAGCCTTTGTAAAATCTGTATAAATCACATCTGCGTTTTGGTCGTCTTCCAATGCCTCCCTAATTCTGACATAATGGTTCAGCAGCTGTGACAGGCATGATCATCCTGCTGTAAAACCATGCTGGTTCAGGTTACGTTGGTTGTCCTGCTCCATGAAATTTGTAATCTGCCGTCTCATCACTTTTTCGAAGATTTTTATGAAGTGCGAATTTAGGGCTACTGGTCTATAAATTTTAGTTAATGCTCTACTACCTCCCATATAGTATTTTGTCCTGCCTCCAGAGAGCAGGAATTCCACTGGAAGGGATTAATGGCATTTCAATTAATTTAAGTGAGGAACATTGATTTGATGTAACAGCAAATTGAGTTATGAGCTAGGCCACTGAACGGATTAAACTTATAAGTTGAGGTTCCACTGCAGTCTATGATTCTTTTCTATCATTCAAGCAATAACATTTGCATAACCCTTTTGCTGTTGAGACTCCTGATCACAAACTTGCTCTCAGTGTTGAAAAATATTAAAAAAAAAAAAAAAAATTCTTACCAAAATTTGAGAATATTTTTCCGAGTGTTTTAAAAGAAAAAAATATTGTGATCAGTACTTACCGAGATATAGAGGTGTGAAGTTGACAGAAAGTGAACTGCTTATGGCAGCATTGGTGACTGCTGCTCACTCTGTTATATTATTTCTACTTTTATTCTATTTTTCTCTTTTCTTTTCTAATACAGTGGACCCCCGGTTTACGATATTATTTCATTCCAGAAGTATGTTCAGGTGCCAGTACTGAACGAATTTGTTCCCATAAGGAATATTGTGAATTAGATTAGTCCATTTCAGACCCCCAAACATACACGTACAAACGCAGTTACATAAATACACTTACATAATTGGCCGCATTGGGAGGTGATCGTAAAGCGGGGGTCCACTGTATTTTATTTTTCAAGTAACTTTTGTGTCCTGTAAGACCAATATAATGTATATACAGTGGACCACCAGTTATTGGCCATAATCCATTCCAGAAAGTCAGCCTAAAACCGAAAAGGCCAAAAACCGAAATAATATTTCCCATAAGAATTAATGTAAATTCATTTAATCTGTTTCAGACACCCAAAAATATTTACAAAAAATACATTTTTTGATGATGAACTATAGTTTTACATAGAGAAAACAATGAGAAATAAATATAAAGCACAATTTTAACCCTTTCAAGGTCCAGAGGCCAAATTTCAAAGTGTGCACCAGGGTCCAAGAATTTAAAAAAAAATTTTTTTTTTTTTTCTTATGTAATGGTAGAAAATCTTTTTCTGAAGGTAATAAAACAAAAAGTACGAAATTTGATGGAAAATTGACGAAATTATGCTCTCGTGAATTTTGATGTGTCAGCGACATTTACGATCCGGCGATTTTGCCAACTTTAACTCCAATTTTAGGCCAATTACACTATTCCAGTCGACCAAATTCTTAGCTATTTCACTAGTATTACTTCTGTAAAGTAAAAGGAGACAAGTGCAACTAATGTGACATTTCTTGTGGCAATGTTTCGCTCTCCAGGAGCTTTGTCAAGCCATTACAAACAATACATGGACACAGAGGGTATATAAAGGCTCAGAGTGAGGTGCAATACTAGTGAGGTACCATTTCGATGTTCACTAGTGGTAGTAGTAGTAGTGGTGGTAGTGACAAAAGTAATACAATATGGTAGAGCAATTCATTCATGGTATAAACCTTGGTAATAAATACCGACAAGCTGGTTTAGAAAGACACGTAAGCAAACACTATAACATATTTATTAGGAAACGTTTCGGTCCTGGGACCTTGATCACTTCTAACATACAGAGGTAGAAAGACATTATATATATAGGCGGAGAGTGAGATGTGACGCACGTGACCTGAGGAATGTCATAAGAACATAAGAATGGAGGAACACTGTAGAAGGTCTACTGGCCCATGCGAGGCAGGTCCTTATCAAAACAACCTCTACCTATGATGAGGACGGGTAGACGATGAAATCATGTGACTCCTGTGTTGTTGGGTTGGTGCTGCTTAAGTATCATGTATGCCAATGTTTTTGAAATTTTGTAGTTTCCAGTATTGCGTTCTATAATGTCGGTGATGGCGATTAGTGAGGTTTCTAGGCATCGTCGGCATCTGAGGTCTGGTTCGGTGAGAACGAGTTGTGCCTCATTCCAGTTCATCAAATGCCCCGTGGAGTCTCTGTGGAGGACACAGGCGTACCTTACATCATCTCTGTTAGAGGCATTTCGATGTTCATTCAGGCGAGACAGGCAGAGATCTTGCAGTCCGCCTGAATGAACATCGAAATGCCTCTAACAGAGACGATGTAAGGTACACCTGTGTCCTCCACAGAGACTCCATGGGGCATTTGATGAACTGGAACGAGGCACAACTCGTTCTCACCAAACCAGACCTCAGACGCCGATGGTGCCTAGAAGCCTCACTAATCGCCATCACAGACACTATAGAACGCAACACTGGAAACTACAAAATTTCAAAAACATTGGCATACATGATACTTAAGCAGCACCAACCCAACAACACAGGAGTCACATGATTTCATCGTCTACCCGTCCTCATCATAGGTAGAGGTTGTTTTGATAAGGACCTGCCTCGCATGGGCCAGTAGGCCTTCTACAGTGTTCCTCCATTCTTATGTTCTTATGACATTCCTCATGTCACGTGCGTCACATCTCACTCTCCGCCTATATATATAATGTCTTTCTACCTCTGTATGTTAGAAGTGATCAAGGTCCCAGGACCGAAACGTTTTCTAATAAATATGTTATAGTGTTTGCTTACGTGTCTTTCTAAACCAATTAATTCGTACATGAGTAAAAAGATATAAAAGCTATTACTTGGGTAACATAAAAATAGGTTGGACAAATATAGACTGGAAAGAGGCAGCTTGTTTCAGTGTTCACTCTCTGTAATGTGCTTTGTGTAGTATAACAGGAGAGACTATGTGATGGCAGGGTTTACTGTTTTCAGGAGGATTCTTGCTAAGACTTCGGAGATGGTGAAGCTGCTGTTGTTTTGTTTAATTGTATTCGAAACAGTGGTCAGTGCTGATTCGAGGCACTTGCGTCTGCGGAAATTAGTTTCTTTGATCACTAATTGGGCGTCTCTGAATTTCATGAGATGATTGGTGGAATTTCGGTGTTGTACACAGGCGTTGTTCAAGTTATCGTTCCTACATGCGTAAATGTGTTCATTGAGGCGGGTGTCGAGGTTTCTTGCTGTTTCACCTACGTAAATCTTGTCACAGCCTCCACAGGGTATAGTGTAAACTCCTGCATTGACTGGTTCGTGGTGCTTGGATTTTGTCCTGGTTAGAGTCGCCATCGCTTCTAGCACTTCAATAAAGGATCTAACCAGGACAAAATCCAAGCACCACGAACCAGTCAATGCAGGAGTTTACACTATACCCTGTGGAGGCTGTGACAAGATTTACGTAGGTGAAACAGCAAGAAACCTCGACATCCGCCTCAATGAACACATTTACACATGTAGGAACGATAACTTGAACAACACCTGTGTACAACACCGAAATTCCACCAATCACCTCATGAAATTCAGAGACGCCCAATTATTGATCAAAGAAACTAATTTCCGCAGACACAAGTGCCTCGAATCAGCACTGATCGCTGTTTCGAATACAATTAAACAAAACAACGGCAGCTTCACCATCTCCGAAGTCTTAGCAAGAATCCTCCTGAAAACAGTAAACCCTGCCATCACATAGTCTCTCCTGTTATACTACACAAAGCACATTACAGAGAGTGAACACTGAAACAAGCTGCCTCTTTCCAGTCTATATTTGTCCAACCTATTTTTATGTTACCCAAGTACGTAATAGCTTTTATATCCTTTTACTCATGTACGAATTAATTGCTCTACCATATTGTATTACTTTTGTCACTACCACTACTACCACTCTGTCTGACTTTTTTGGGTTATCCCAGGTTCTCTACACATATGCTGCTATGTATGATAATTCTATGTAACTGTATTTGTGTATACCTGAATAAACTTACTTACTTACTTACTACCACTAGTGAACATCGAAATGGTACCTCACTAGTATTGCACCTCACTCTGAGCCTTTATATACCCTCTGTGTCCACGTATTGTTTGTAATGGCTTGATAAAGCTCCTGGAGAGCGAAACGTTGCCACAATAAATGTCACATTAGTTGCACTTGTGTCCTTTTACTTTACATATTGTCGGTAATTCTACCAACTTTATTACAGTATTACTTTTGTTCTATCGATTGAGCACAAGAAATCGCCCAGTCAACTGTTTCAACTACAAAATAAAGTGATCTTAAATTGGTAATTTGGCCAATTTAAAACAAAGTTCAAAATATTCCAATTTCAAAATAGGGTCCAGAATAAATAATGCAGGCATTCCTAGCACTAAAATAACATTTCCTCTGTTTATTAGTTTGTTTTCAGGCTTTACAAATTAATTCCATTTTGATTTTTTATTTACATAATGAATTTTTATTCAAACCAAAAAATAGAAGATTTACTGTTATGCAATATTGTAATAATTGTATAAGTATCATCAAAACATTTGTGAATGTATATTAGACCCACCAGCTGGCGTGTATTAGACATGTGAGGTCGTTTGTTTACTCTTGAACATCGACAAAAATTTAACATCTTTTATACTTTGAGCTCAGTTTCAAGCCATTTCCAGCACTAAAACCAATCAAGATCATTTCTATTTCTGTAATATATCTTCCATTCTATCAAATGAGACCAAGAAATCGCAAATACAACTATAAAAAACAAACGAAAAAACACTGCGAAGTCACTGTTTTAATCGAAAATCACGGTCTCAGTTTTTTTCTCTCATTATACACTGTGTGCTTCAGGATTTGTTTTATGTGGTGCATACATACCACATAGATGTATTCTCTCATATCTAGGCCCAAATATACCACTCACAGCTTGTCAGAGTGAGCTGAGCACATGGTGTAGATCTACGGTTTGGACCCTGAACGTAAAGCCGTAGATCTACGGCATGGACCCTGAAAGGGTTAATGATAAATAAACATTAAATACCTTTATTGAAGGCTCTTGTTGGGATATTGAAGAATGCAGGAGGGGAGAGGGAGTTCGGAATCCCCCTCCAAAAGGGCTTCAGGGTTATTTCCCTTCTTTGTCATTTACTGCGACAGTACATTCATTACATACCTTAAAATATTTACAGTCTTAATGTAGGGCGAGAAGTGAGCAGTATTTATTTGTAGGAAGTCAGTGAATGCAGTGGTAATGTAGGTACATGTAGTATGTAGCCACAATGGCTACATTACACAACCATATTATTACACTACACAGCCGTACTATTATGCTATACAACCATATTATTACCATGTTCACTGAGTTTAATCGTTTTTAACAACTACCTTTAGATGCCATCATAAACAGAGTGAGAAGTAATGAATAATTCATGTCAGTGGTCAAGAGCGGTCATACCGCTAAGCTCTTGGGGGTTAGCCTGGGCTGTTACCCATACCATGGCTTGTTGTAGTGCTTTAGAATCCCAGGTTCATGTGTTGAAGAAGGAGATTCTACTTCTTCAGGAGGAAAATAGGAAGCTGAAGCTTTGCATAGATGAGTTTGGGAGCGAGTGTGAGAAGGATTTAGCTGGTAAGGTAGGAATGGTCACCAGCAGTGATAGTGGCAGCCGCTTTAAGTGGCAAGTGGTTCACGGTTCAGGAAGAAGGAAGATGAGGAGAGTTAATAGAGAAGATGTGAAGGTAGGAAATCGATTCTCTGTTCTCCAAGACGAGTGTACTTCAGTGGATAGTGAGGTTGAAGGTACCACTGATTCCCCTGCTAATCAAGGTAAGAATATTTTAATAGTAGGTGATTCTCAGGTAAGATATATGGACCATGCATTTTGTAACAGAGACAGAAAGGTCAGACAGAGAGTGTGTCTTCCTGGAGCTGGTGTTGGCGACATAGTCAGCAGGTTGGATAATATTATGGCAGGTAATGGGAACAAGCCCATTATCTGTCTTAGTGCTGGGGGTAAAGACATTGGGAAGGGCAGGAGAGAGGAGCTGCTGGATAAGTACAGGTCAGCCATAGAAGTAGTTAGGTCTAAGGGAGGGATCCCAGTCATATATAGCATCTTGCCTAGAAAGGGAGTGGGCAATGAAAGGATGTCTAGGGCAATAGGTATAAATCGCTGGCTAGACAGGTACTGCAAGGACCTTGCAGTCCCATTCATTGATAACTGGGACCTTTTCTTTGGCAAACGTGATATGTATGCAAGGGATGGGGTTCATCTCTCTGGAGATGGAGTGGTTGCATTAGCCAATTCAATTGAGAGGGTAATTGATGACTTGTCTAGGAATTTCAACTGATAGATTATAGAGATATGGGTGTTTGTGGGAAACAATCATGCTGCAGCATTAGGGTTAAAAACAGCAGTTATCACCGGGATACCTCAGGGATATGTTTAAAAGACAATATTCAAAATAAAGTTGCTAGTAATGGCAAATCAATTGATCAACAAACAAAGAGAGATAGTAGAGGGCAACGAGTGACTAGCTCCCTTAAGGTTTACTATACAAATAGTAGAAGTCTAAGAAATAAGATAGATGAGCTAAAATTACTTGCAAGTGTAGGTAATATAGATATTATTGGTATAACAGAGACCTGGTTCAACCTGAAAGATAGAGAAATGCCTTCTGAATGCAACATACAGGGTTATAAACTATTCCACACTGATAGGGTCAACAGGAAGGGTGGTGGTGTGGCGATGTACGTCAGAGAAAATTTAAATTGTTGTCTTAGACATGATATAAGATTACAAACATCGAACACAGAATCGGTTTGGCTTCAGTTTCTCGAGGGTTGTGACAAATTAATTTTGGGTGTGATTTATAGGCCCCCAAACCTTGATAGGGAGTGCAGTAAGCTGTTATGGGACGAAATTCATAAGGCATCTAGATATGAAAATGTTGTTATAATGGGAGATTTTAACTTTAGACAAATTGATTGGAACAATATGACAGGAAATCTTGAGTCTAGTGACTTTCTTGATACGGTTCAGGATTGCTTTTTAGAACAGGTTGTGACAGAACCAACTAGAGGAAACAGTCTGCTTGACTTGGTTCTTGCCAACAAAGATTCACTAATTAATAATCTTGAGGTTAATGATGAGCTTGGGGAAAGTGATCACAAATCACATAGTTTCAATATATCATGGAATTACCCAGATAACTGCAATGAAATCTCTGTCACAGATTTTCGCTTGGCCGACTTCATGGGGCTGAAAAATTACTTGGGTGGGCTAAATTGGGATGTCCTAACTATGGGTCAGGTAGGTGATCTTGGTTGCCAATATGACGTTTTTCAGAGCATAGTTCTAGCTGCCCAGACAACTTTTGTTCTGAGTAGGGAAATTAGATCTAACAAAAATGATCCCAAATAGATGAACAATAGATTAAAACATCTCATTGGTCAAAAGAGAGGCATATACAGTAAGGCCCTGCTTTACGGCGTTTCACCTTACGGCGTTCTGCTAATACGGCGATGTCAAATTATGACCAAAATTTGCTGTACGGCAAGCGTCTTTTAAATACGGTGCCCCCCACCCGGCTTGTTTACATTTTCCGTGACCACATCTATTATATCAGGAAACTTTCAAAAATTTAAAGTGTTTTAAGGGGGGGTTGCAGGGTTCCCGCGCGCGGAGCAAAAAAAAAATCGAAAATATATGAAAACTGAGTTATTGTTACCAAAAAATAGCTGAACTTTCTGGCTACACGCTGGTATAATTATTATCCTTGTACGATGTTTCTAAAAGGAATTACAGCCATTTATAACAGGCATGGTGACAGCGCTGACGCGACATTGCGTAAGAAGCGCTGACTCAGCTTTGTTGACGTTTTTGTTACGTTTTTCCCCGTGTTATTTTTATCGTTTTCGTATATCTTTATGTCTAATATAATACAAATTCACCATCTGAGATCATGCCAGAGTGGGCGGAGATAATGTGATCAAGGAACCAATCGGGAACACCTGGGAATAGTGCACAAAATGGGCGACACCTCCAGCCAACAAAATATTCCATACCCACGCTAATATCAATTATAAGGCTTATTTATCTATCACAATTGATCTATTATGATATAATGCAATATAATAATAGCATATAAACATAAAAGGTACACCTCAAAAAAAAATATATAGCATAATATGACGCCCCAAGGAATAAATTTCTATCGATATTTCCCCTGAAGGTGAAGAGAGGGTTCGCCCTCTCTCATCAGTGATGAGAGAAAACGGATTTACAATGGTTAACTGTAATAAACACTCGTAGGTCGCGGAAAAAGTGTAAAATAATGCGAATTTTTCGGAGAAAAAAATTATTTCCCGGGCAGCGGGGGTGCCGCGCGCTTCGGCCTATATCTCGAAAGTAACTTATTTACCTATTTAGGGGGAATGCATCCTTATTTATGAATGAATTGACTTGATTTTCACAACAAACATAGATACCAAAAAAACTATGCAAAAACTCAATGCACATAAAAGGCCCTAAAATCTGGAATTCATTACCTGTAAATATAAAAGAAACACTACCTGTTTATAAATTCAAGTCTCTTCTCAAAGATCACTTACTCACCCAAAACCAAATAAATACTGAATAACTGAACCTTATAAATTGTATATCTTAAATGTTTCTCACAATTATATCACATAAATGTTAAACCTAAAACCCAATCTAACTTTATTATTTTTTAAATACACTACCTAACAGAATACTCCATTCTACTGAATTTATAACAATGCATGCAACCATATGACCTGTCTTTGTAATACTCACTTGTGCTTTATAGTAATCAGTTTACATTAATGTTTTTCACTGATTTCATCATTGCTTAGTTAATCTTAAGTTAATTTTAAGCCAGCCCGTAATGCTATGCATAGTATAAGTGGCTTTGGCATGCTGCTCTTATCTGTATTTTTTTTTGTACCTCTGTAAGTGTGCTCAAATTATAAATAAATAAATAAATAAAAAAGAATGATTGCTTTACAATGTGATATGTACCTTTCTGAACTATCCCAAATATTTTCAGATTTGTGTGGGCAACAAGACCGACATCTTCCAAGATGTCAAAAAAGTTATGAAACTTTATTTTTTTTAGCATGAAGATAAGAGTTATTATATAATTTTAATCTGCAAAATGATGGAATTAGAAGTGTTCTATCAGCAGAAAGAGTCAAAACCACTTTTCCAAGTACCAATAAGTACAGGTCCCCTGCCAAATGTAATTTTTCGTAAATTTTGCATATTTCATTTCCTTTTGGGCCGATATTTTTTAAACTTCAGCATAGCATACTCCATATAAGCTTCTAATAGTACACCAAAAATGAATGTAATCGGTTCATAAATAAAGACGTCAAATATTTTTTAGTGAGCCCCCCTGCATATTTTATATGTACTCTGATAATTATACTTATGTGTACCTGTACCTTAATATACTTACACACTGTGCTGGTGTGCAGGTACACATTAAAATCGCTAAGTCTCTCTCTACTCATGACGCCAATACTACGTAATAATAATCACTCTTGGGCACACTAAATGTCTTATTTTACATCAATATAGGCTTTTTCATTAATCCATCTATGGTATTTTCCTCAAAATTATATATGAAACCCATTACATAGCATATAAACATGATACATACACTCACAGAATAAAAATTGATGTAAATATGAGATTTGTTTACAAAGCAGCTGTTTAGGTAGTGTTGTAAGAATTACGTTTTCTCTAGTCAAACTGGGGGATAACTGTAGAAAAATATTCTTTTTGTTTGCCTTTACTCTATGTATAGTAATTCACGACCCTTGTGGGTTTAGTGCTTTTTATAATAAATATTAATAATAATAATAATTATTATTATTATTATTAATATTAATAATATTGTTATTAATAATAATAATAATAATATTATTATTATTATTATTAATATTATTATTATTATTATTATTATTATTATTATTATTATCTTCATTCACTCTAAAAATGGTGTGTTGCTGTTTGTTTATTCTGAACTAACTTGTACAACTTGTACACAATGTAAGAGTATTTGTATTGTGAGGTAATTATTATTAAAATAAAAAAAAATTGAGGTAAATGTTTTACAAACTCTTACAAATGGACGTGAATGAGCTAAAAGTAGACACATATTAATACGCATTTCGCCTGACCAAGTGATCGTCCACTGCCTGTTCAGTTTGTGTTCTTACATTGTCTCAACTCTGTATCTCGTTCTCTCTCTCATTTACTCTTTCGTTAACTAGTTGGCTCTCATTGATGATGGCGTCTAAGGTTAGCTGCAATGAAAAGAGAAGTCGTAAGCCTCTTGCTTTAAGTGCCAAGTTAGAGGATGATGGTGTGCCATTTTGATTTTATTCAATAAACACCCTGCCACTCACCTCTCACACATTAATATTAATATTTTAAGGTAAGTAATAAGTGTACTCTGTGTGTATCTTACCTTCTATTGTGTTTTTAATGCCTATTTCTATTGCTAACTTAATATAAGTTAGTGTAAACTTGTTGTCTGGCATTTATTGCATATTTTATATGCTCTGATAATACTACTTGTGGAGCCGGGCGGAGGGACAACATTACGTTTTCTTTCTGTTCAGCCATCAGAGAAAACGTGTATGAATCTGCGTTTAGCCCAGCCACTCCCCCACTCCGCTTTTGTTTACAATTTTCGGCATGAATTATTCATTACTTCTACCTTCGTTTATGATGGCATCTAAAGGTAGTTGTTAGAAATGATTAAATTCAATGAACAAGGCATGTCGATGTTAATAATATGGCTCTGGGCCACAGTGTAGGTAGCCGGTAGGTGTAGCCCAGGCTGGCTACACCTACCGGCTACCTACACTGACTTTATACAAATAAATACTACTCACCTCTCTTCCTATATTAACCCTTTGACTGTCGAAGGGCCAAATCCTGAAGTTGCTTCTGGTGTCGCAAAATATTCGAAAAAAAAAAAATTATTTTTTCTAATGAAATGATAGAGAATCTTTTCCTGATTGTAAAGACACCAAAAAAACGAAATTTGATGGAAAACTGACGGAATTACGCTCTCGCGAAGTTAGCGACTTCGGTGATATTTAAAAATCGGCAATTTTGCCCACTTTGAGCCCTATTTTCGGCTAATTCCGTTATTCCAGTCAACCAAACTCATAACTATTTCTTCAGAACTCTATTTTTTCTATCGATTGAGTACAAGAAACTGCCCATTTACCGATTTCAACTACCCAATAACATGGTCAGAAATTTGCAATTTGGCCAATTTCACGAAAATTAAAAAATATGACAATTTCAAAATAAGGTCCAGAATGAACAATGCAGACATTCCTGGCTCTAAAATAACATTTTCTTTGTTCATCAGTCATGTCTCCAGGTCCCTGTGATATTACTCTTGCTTTTTATTTTGAAATTTTATTCAAACAAAAAATAGAAGATTTACTGTTATGCAGACTACTGCAATACTGTAATAATTGTAAAAATTACATCAACCCATTCATGACTGCGTATTAGAATGGCTATTTGGACATTTATTGGACAATGACATCATTTGTTCACTTTTGAACATCGGCAAAAATCAAACATTTCCTGTACTTTGTGCTCCATTTCCAGGTTCTTTTTATAGTAAAATTAATCAAAATCACCTCCATTTCTATAATATAGTTTCCATTCTATCAAACGAGACCAAGAAAACGAGAATACAACCACAAATACTATACGAAAATAGACCACAAAGTCGGCATTTTAATTAAAAAAAACGGTCGGAGTATTTTTTTTCTCATTATGCACTGCATGCTCCAGGATTTTTTTTATGTGGTGCACACTGACCACACAGACCCATTCTCTCACATGTGGGCCTACTAGCTTTCTCCTGCCTGATTTGAAGCCGCTAGAATTTATGAGTATATATACGTCAAACACGGTACCTCGCAAACGTATATATACGGCCGCGACAGTCAAAGGGTTAAGACTACACATATTTTAAGGTAAATAATGAGTGCACTGAATGTGCATTTTACCTCTCTGGGATGTTTTAAATATCGTATATTAAGTATGAGATGGGGAGCCAGTGCTACCTACACCTGGGCTACATGCACCTGACTTCCTACAAATAAGTACTACTCACCTCTCTCCCTACATTAAGATTACAAATACTTTAAGATAAGTAATGAATTTACTGTGACTGTATTTTACTTTGTGTGTTTTTAATGCCTAGTTCTATTACTAACTTAATATAATTTAGTGTAAACTTGTTGTCTGGCATTTATATGCATTTATAAATGGAAAAAAATGGAGTTCTGCCTTCCGGCGATGTCTACTTTCCAGCGACAGCCTGGAACCTAACCCGCCGTATAAGTGGGGCCCTACTGTATAGGTGTATCAAAAGAGGGGATGGGCAGTTAATAAATCATTATGTTCAATTAAAGAGAGAAATAAAGAAAGGAATAAGAAAAGCAAAAAGAAATTATGAGGCTAAGGTCGCAAGGGAATCAAAGACTAACCCAAAAGGGTTCTTTCAGGTATACAGAAGTAAGATTAGGGACAAGATTGGCCCACTTATGAGTAACTCTGGTCAGATCACTGACAGTGATAAGGATATGTGTGAAATTCTAAATACCTACTTCCTCTCAGTTTTCACCCAGGAAAATACTAGCGATATTCCTGAAATAATAGATTAAGTAGAACAGGATGATAATAAACTATGTACGATTGCGGTAACTAGTGACATGGTCCTCAGACAAATAGAGAAACTAAAACCTAACAAATACCCAGGTCCTGTTGAACTGTTTGCAAGGGTGTTAAAGGAATGTAAAGAGGAACTTAGCATACCTTTGGCTAATCTTTTTAACATATCACTACAAACTGGCATAGTGCCTGATAAGTGGAAAATGGCAAATGTAATACCTATTTACAAAGGCAGGTGACAGGTCCTTGACTTCGAACTATAGACCAATAAGCCTTACCTCCATAGTGGGAAAATTTATGGAATCAATAATTGCCGAAGCAATTCGTAGCCATCTTGACAGGCACAGATTGATTAATGATTCTCAACACTGTTTTACAAAGGGGCGTTCCTGTCTTACGAATTTACTAACTTTTTTCACTAAGGTGTTTGAGGAGGTAGATTATGGTAATGAATATGATATTGTGTATATGGACTACAGTAAGGCTTTCGATAGAGTTCCACACCAGAGGCTATTGAGGAAGCTTTGGGCACACGGAATAGGAGGAGAAATTTTTTCCTGGGTAGAGGCTTGGCTAACAAATAAACAGCAGAGATTTTGCATAAATGGAGAGAAATCAGAATGGGGGCACGTCACAAGCGGTGTTCCTCAGGGGTCAGTGTTGGGCCCGTTGTTGTTCACAATTTACATAAATGACATAGATGAGGGAATAAATAGCGACATAAGCAAATTTGCTGATGACACCAAAATAGGCCGTCCAATTCATTCTAATGAGGATATTAGAGCACTCCAGGATGATTTGAATAGACTGACACAATGGTCGGAGAAGTGGCAGATGCAGTTTAATATAGACAAATGCAAAGTTCTAAATGTTGGACAGTTAAAAAACCATGCCACATATAAACTAAATAATGTAGATCTTAATACTACCGATTGCAAAAAGGATTTAGGAGTTCTGGTTAGCAGTAACCTAAAACCAAGACAACAGTGCATTAGTGTTCGCAATAAAGCTAACAGAATTCTTGGCTTCATATCTAGAGAGAAATCAGAATGGGGGCACGTCACAAGCGGTGTTCCTCAGGGGTCAGTGTTGGGCCCGTTGTTGTTCACAATTTACATAAACGACATAAATGAGGGAATAAATAGTGACATAAGCAAATTTGCTGATGACACCAAAATAGGCCGTCCAATTCATTCTAATGAGGACATTAGAGCACTCCAGGATGATTTGAATAGACTGACACAATGGTCGGAGAAGTGGCAGATGCAGTTTAATATAGACAAATGCAAAGTTCTAAATGTTGGACAGTTAAATAACCATGCCACATATAAACTAAATAATGTAGATCTTAATACTACCGATTGCAAAAAGGATTTAGGAGTTCTGGTTAGCAGTAACCTAAAACCAAGACAACAGTGCATTAGTGTTCGCAATAAAGCTAACAGAATTCTTGGCTTCATATCTAGAAGTATAAATAATAGAAGTCCTCAGGTTGTTCTTCAACTCTATATATCCTTGGTTAGGCCTCATTTAGACTATGCTGCTCAGTTCTGGTCACCGTATTACAGAATGGATATAAATGCTCTGGAAAATGTGCAAAGGAGGATGACAAAGATGATCCCATGTATCAGAAATCTTCCCTATGAGGATAGACTGAAGGCCCTGAATCTGCACTCTCTCGGAAGGCGTAGAATTAGGGGGGATATGATCGAGGTGTATAAATGGAAAACAGGAATAAATACAGGGGATGTTAATAGTGTGCTAAAAATTTCCAGCCAAGACAGGACTCGCAGCAATGGTTTCAAATTGGAAAAATTCAGATTCAGGAAGGATACAGGAAAGTACAGTGGACCCCCGCATAACGATATTAATCCGTTCCTGAGAGCTCATTGTTATGCGAAATTATCGTTATGCGAATGAATTTTCCCCATAAGAAATAATGGAAATCAAATTAATCCGTGCAAGACACCCAAAAGTATGAAAAAAAAAATTTTACCACATGAAATATACATTTTCCTACACACAAAGAGAAGGATACATGCACAATAGTAGAGTAGTACATG
Source organism: Cherax quadricarinatus (assembly GCF_038502225.1). Classification (NCBI taxonomy): domain Eukaryota; kingdom Metazoa; phylum Arthropoda; class Malacostraca; order Decapoda; family Parastacidae; genus Cherax; species Cherax quadricarinatus. The sequence goes on from NC_091380.1 coordinate 12,622,231, forward strand.
CACAATATATATTGTGCATGTACTACTCTACTAAATGAAGAATAAATGACACTTACCTTTATTGAAGATGCAGCAATGATTGATGAGACACTGTGTCCTGGGAGTGCCTTTTCCTCCTGAGTACTGTAGGTCCTGTTTGGCATTTTCTTCCAGAACAGGCCTTACCACACTGTGTATGCCACTACAATTCTTAAATCTCTCAAACCAACCTTTGCTGGCTTTAAATTCACCAATATGAGCACTAGTTCCAGGCATTTTTCCCTGTTCACCTGGGTGTTAGTCGACTGGTGTGGGTTACATCCTGGGAGACAAGATTAAGGACCCCAATGGAAATGAGTTAGACAGCCTTCGATGACACTGACTTTTTTGGGTTATCCTGGGTGGCTAACCCTCTGGGGTTAATTGTTTCTTGGTATTCTCAATAAGCCACACCAACAACGGTGCTACAGCAGCAGCAGCAGCAGCTGACAGTGCTACAGCAGCAGCAGCAGCTGACAGTGCTACAGCAGCAGCTGACAGTGCTACAGCAGCAGCAGATGGTGCTACAGTAGCAGCAGACGGTACTACAGCAGCAGCAGCAGCTGACGGTGGTACAGCAGCAGCTGATGGTGCTACAGCAGCAGCAGCAGCTGACAGTGCTACAGCAGCAGCAGCAGCTGACAGTGCTACAGCAGCAGCAGCAGCAGCTGACAGTGCAGCAGCAGCAGCAGCTGACAGTGCTACAGCAGCAGCAGCAGACAGTGCTACAGCAGCAGCAGACGGTGCTACAGCAGCAGCAGACGGTACTACAGCAGCAGCAGCAGCTGATGGTGGTACAGCAGCAGCAGCAGCTGACGGTGCTACAGCAGCAGCAGCTGACAATGCTACAGCAGCAGCAGCATCAGCAGTTGACCATGGTACCACAGTATTTCAATAATATTTCTCACCCTTTTTACCACAGGGTTGGCACTAGAAGCTTTCTTGGGGCCCATGATCACTTATTTTGCAGATAAAATCACCAAAAACGCTGTAATAATACGAAATGTTCCGATTGTATGCTTGGATGTTACCGCGGAGGCTGGCTTATAAACAATGCCACCGGCGGAACATGTGAGGCTGGCTCAGGCCTCACATAGACGCGTCTCGGACGAATAGCATTGAGCGGGTTTTTTAGCGGTATGCGAGGCAAAATCTTAGCGATAAAATGTATCGGTATGCGGATTTAACGTTATGTGATGCCAACGGTATGCGGGGGTCCACTGTACTGGTTTGGTAATAGACTTGTGGATGAGTGGAACAAGCTCCCGAGTACAGTTATTAAGGCTAAAACGTTGTGTAGTTTTAAAAATAGGTTAGATAAATACATGAGTGGGTGTGGGTGGCTGTGAGTTGGACCTGACTAGCTTGTGCTGCTGGTCTGGTACAGTGTTCCATCCTTGAGTGGGGGATGACCAGACTGGGTGGATCATTGGGATAATCCGGGGGGTGGGTCACTGGTCTAATCCGGAGAGGAAGACATGCACCTGCTTTGCATGGGTCAGTAGGCCTGTTGCAGTGTTCCTTCTTTATATTCTTATTCACAGTTTTCTCTAACGTTGCATCAGAGAAAACGTAATGTTTACCTTCCTCCCTCCTCCTCCTCCAAAAACAATGAATAATAGCAAAATGTTTGGATGAATGAGCAGAAGCTTCTTCACTCTCCCAGAGACACAGCCAGAACAGTGGGAGTGGCTGGCAGCGGACGGTTGACGTATCCCATACGGCCGATAAGCAAAATAATGGCCAATAACAAGAAGCTGTAAAACCAGCCTATAACTGAGTTTGCTGATAACAGGAATGGCCAATAACTGGAGGTTCACTGTATATATCTGCTTGTATGCAACACACTAACCACACAAATATTGTAATAATTTTTTTTTTAACACATTGGCCGTTTCCCACCAGGGCAGGGTGGCCCGAAAAAGAAAAACTGTCATCATCATTTGACAAATTCTAACCATACAATAGAGCAAAAAAGAAATGTGAAGGACCTGGGAGTGATAATGTCAGGATCTCACCTTTAAAGACCACAACAATGTATCTACCTCATCGGCTAGGAAAATGATAGGATGAATAATGAGAACCTTCAAAATTAAGGATGCCAAGCCCATGATGACACTTTTCAAATCACTTGTTCTTTCTAAGCTGGAGTACTGCTGTACACTAACGGCCCCCTTCAAGGCTGGAGACATTCCAGACCTGGAGGATGTACAAAAAACTTTCACAGCACACATAAGTACAATAAGGCACCTAAATTACTGGGAACGGTTGAAGGTCCTTGATCTGTATTCCCTCAAACGCAGTCGAGAGAGATACATGATAATATACACTTGGAAGGTCCTGGAGGGATTGGTACCAAACTTGCACATGAAAATCACTCCCCATGAAAGCAAAAGATTCAGCAAGAGATGCAACATTCTTCTGATGAAAAGCAGGGGCACCACGAGTACAGTGAGAGACAACACAATAAGTGTACAGTGCCCAAGACTGTTCATCTGCCTTCCAGCATACATAAAGGGGAATACCAATAGACCCCTGTCTGTCTTCAAGAAGGCACTGGACAGGCACCAAAAGTCAGTACCTGACCAACCGGGCTGTGGTTCGTATGTCAGTTTGCATATGGTCAGCAAAAACACCCTGGTTGATCAGAGCCTGATCCACCATGATGCCTGGTCTCAGACCGAGCCGAAGGGGAACTGACCTCCAGAACCCTCTCCAGGTAAACTCCAGGCAATTTACTTCATCACTGCCTTGCCAGAGGCATGCCTACACTACAGTTATAAAACTGCAACATTAACACCCCACCTTCAGAGGGCTGACACTGTACTTCCCATCTCCTGGACTCAAGTCCGGCCTAGCAGTTTCCCTGAATCCATTCATAAATGTTACCTAAATCCTAAATCCTAATCCTAAAACCATTTGTTTCCATTCGCTCCTGTCTAACACGCTCACTCGTGCTGGAAGTTCAAGTTGATCACATACAAAACTTCCTTTACCCCCTTCCTCCAACCTTTCCTAGGCCAAACCCTACCCCGCCTTCCCTCCACTACAGAATTATATCATCTCAAAGTCATTTTACTTCATTCCATTCTTCCATCTACATGTCCAAATCATCTCAATAACCCCTCCTCAGCCCTCTGGATAATAGTTTTGGTAATCCCATACCTCCTCCTAATCTCCAAACTATGGATTCTCTGCATTATATATACACTACACATTGCCCTCAGACATGACATCTCCACTGCCTCCAGCCTTCTCCTTGTTGCAACATTCACAACCCATGCCTCACACCCATACAAGAGCATTGGTATAACTATACTCTCGCACATTCCCCTGTTTTCTTTCATGGATAGAGTTCTTTTTCTCCACAGACTCCTCAGTGCACCACTCAAATTTTTCCTTTCGTCAATCTATGATTCACCTCATCCATCATCAACCCATCTGACACATTATTTTATTTTTTTTTATTATCACACTGGCCGATTCCCACCAAGGCAGGGTGGCCTGAAAAAGAAAAACTTTCACCATCATTCGGGCCACCCTGCCTTGGTGGGAATCGGCCAGTGTGATAATAAAAAAAAATAAAATAATGTGTCAGATGGGTTGATGATGGATGAGGTGAATCATAGATTGGCGAAAGGAAAAATGACACATCATCTCCCAAATACCTGAATACATTCACCTCCTCCATACTCTCTCCCTTCAATCTGATATCCAATCTTCCTTTACCTAATTTTTTTATTTTCCTCATCACCTTACTCTTTTTTATATTCACTTTTAACTTCATTTCAATAGTCATTAGCACCCTTGGTCTCGATGGGTTTTACGTGGACTTTGCCTGGAGAGAGTTCCGGGGGTCAACGCTCCTGCGGCCCGGTCTGTGACCAGGCCTTCTTGTTGGCACTAGAAGCTTTCCTGGGGCCCATGGTGACTTATTTTGCAGAAACAAGCACCAAAAACAGTGATAATATGGATAATATGGAATGTACCGAATGTATCCTTAGATGCGCGCACACTGGCTGGCTTGTAAAAACTGGCACACACGGGGCAGTTCAGGCCACACGTGGACATGTCTCGTACGAATCGTATTGCGTACCGGGTTTTGTAACGGGAACCGAGGCAAATTTTTTGCGATATAATGCTTCGGATACCAGATTTATCGGTTACTGATGACTTCGCGAACCGGTGGTCCACGGTACTGAAATGGCATTCCCATTATGCACCACTGGCTCCCTGATATTTTTTTTATACTGCGCACACTGAGCATGCAGACCTATTCTCTCACATGTAGGTCTACCAGCTTTCTTGCACTAGATATAAAGCTGCTAGAATTTTGGTGTAATATTATGGCACCAACACTGCTTGCAAACCGTAATATTGCGGCACTGACAGTGAAAGGGTTAATATATATTTTTTGAAGGACAGACATCCCTTGAACAGAATCAATGACTAAGTTTATTTAGGTAGAGGTATACATAAGTGCGGGGTAGGGGTCGGCCTAGGAAAGGTTGGAGGGAGGGGGTAAAGGAGGTTTTGTGTGCGAGGGGCTTGGACTTCCAGCAGGCATGCGTGAGCGTGTTTGATAGGAGTGAATGGAGACAAATGGTTTTTAATACTTGACGTGCTGTTGGAGTGTGAGCAAAGTAACATTTATGAAGGGATTCAGGGAAACCGGCAGGCCGGACTTGAGTCTTGGAGATGAGAAGTACAGTGCCTGCACTCTGAAGGAGGGGTGTTAATGTTGCAGTTTAAAAACTGTAGTGTAAAGCTCCCTTCTGGCAAGACAGTGATGGAGTGAATGATGGTGAAAGTTTTCTTTTTTCGGGCCACCCTGCCTTGGTAGGAATCGGCCAGTGTGTTAATAATAAAATATAAATAATACATAAGTGCAGTGTAAATTACCTAGGATAACCCAAAAAAGTCAAAGTGCTATTCTGCACATGATGAGGCATAAGCATTACTGTGGTGAGTAATACACATTTTGGCCGCAGTTGTATCTTTCTACTTTTGCAGATGTGATGATTCTGCAACATGTAATACCTGTTCGAAAAGCTAGCTGGCTATCAGGTTCATGAGCAACTCTCTCTTTCTGAGACTGAGACAGGCCAGCCAGCTGGCCAGCCAATGGGCCAAGCAGCCAGCCAGCCGAATTCATCAGTCAGTCAGTTTATTCGAGTAAACATTCACATAAATACAGTTACATAAATTATCATACATAGAAGCATATGTAAACACTGTATGTATTGACTGGTAAGCAGGAATCAACAAAGTTAAACACAAACACACAAGCACTCCATTTTTTACTCCAGAAGTGACACCATGTTAGTTGAATTTTACAAAGTGTTAGTCGAAAATATGCCACAGTTTTGCAGTAGTGTAATGGAGAAAATGTTAATTGATGGTCTACTGTATATAAATGAGTCTTATAAGAGAGCTGACTGTAGCATCATTATTATTTTTTTTTTTTTCAGTATTATTGAGGGAACACAATCGTTTTAGGCAGACACATGTAATACAGGTTCTCCTCAGCTTACAGTGGTTCCACTTATGATTGTTCCATTGAAGATGGTTCCACTTATGATGGTTCCACTTGTGTTGGTTCCACTTATGATGGTTCCACTTATGATGGTTCCACTTGTGATGGTTCCACTTGTGATGGTTCAGCTTTTGATGGTTGTTGTGTTTATTCCAGCATGCTCTGCCATATAGACACATAACTTTTGCATAGTATCTGCCAATGATCGGACTGCCTACATTTACAGAATTTGAGTCTTTCCCAAATTCTGCCATGTGATCTGAATTCTCTTGTTTTCTTTTGTCTAGGCATATTTCTACATTTTTTCATTTTTGTTTGTTTCTTCTCTAGCTTTATCTTCATTCATTTCCTTTTTCTCTATATTATGTACACTTGTTTTGTTGTTTACTGCCTTGTCCTGAATGACATTCTCCACTCTTATTTAGACTCCTTGGTCTTTACCTTCATTTTGTTTTCCTCCTCCTCTTGTTCTTTACCCCTTTTTTTCCACTCTCTCTATATATCTGGTAAGTTCCTTAAAGAACTTTCTTATACTTTCTAGGTTTTTACTTTTCAGTACTTCTCTTATGCCCAATCAGATTTCCATCTCACTGGGGCAAATCCAGGAACATCTTGTTTTAGATCATTTCTCGTAGTTGAATTAAGGTTTGTACATGATATATGTGATGTTTTACCACATATTTCTCAATCAATGCAAATAATATTTCACCCAAATTTTTTTTTCACATATACAACAGATCTTATTTCTGGTCATGTTCACTTCCATTTATCTTATCCTGGCAGTTTTATGTGGTGGGTAGTTGGCTGGGGTTGAAGGTGATGGGAGGTGGGAATCTGTGGAAAAAGGGTAGGGGTGTGAGTGGGGGGACCCTTCCTGCTAGGTGGGGGTGGTCAGTAGAGAGAGGTCTGGAGTGAGAGTGGGGAGGGACCCTTCCCACTGGGTGGGGGTGGTCAGTGGAGAGAGGTCTGGAGTGAGAGTGGGGAGGGACCCTTCCCACTGGGTGGGGGTGGTCAGTGGAGAGAGGTCTGGAGTGAGAGTAGGGGAGACCCTTCCCACTGGGTGAGGGTGGTCGGTGGAGAGAGGTCTGGGGTGACAGTGGGGGGACTTCCCACTGGGTGGGGTGGTTGTTGGAGAGAGGTCTGGGTTGAGAATGGCGGGCCCTTCCCACTGGGTGGGGATGGTCAATGAAGAGAGGGTAGGGGTGTGAGTGGGAGGGCCCTTTCCATTGGGTGGGGTGGTCAGTGGAAAGAGGTTTGGATTGAGTGGGGGACCTTCCCACTGGGTAGGGGTGGTCGGTGGAGAAAGGTCTGGGGTGAGAGTGGGGGGGACCTTCCCACTGGGTAGGGGTGGTCGGTGGAGAAAGGTCTGGGGTGAGAGTGGGGGGGACCTTCCCACTGGGTAGGGGTGGTCGGTGGAGAAAGGTCTGGGGTGAGAGTGGGGGGGACCTTCCCACTGGGTAGGGGTGGTCGGTGGAGAAAGGTCTGGGGTGAGAGTGGGGGGGACCTTCCCACTGGGTAGGGGTGGTCGGTGGAGAAAGGTCTGGGGTGAGAGTGGGGGGACCTTCCCTCTGGGTGGGTGGATCAGTGGTAAGATGTTAAGTGAGAGACACTTCACATGGTAAGCAAGGTCATTTGGTTTATTACTTTTCCCTTACATTATGCACAAACAATAAATTGAAACTTTCAATCAACATCTTAATCTCCTCCTTTTAATCTTCACCTTCAGATACTCGTGTTCTTCATTCTACCTTCTTTTCTGTTCACCTGGTTCATTTAGTTTCTGTTCCACCTTGATGGTGTCCCATAACTGGGTTGCTAACACACTGAGCTCACACATTTAGGTCCATGGTTCAATCCCCAGTATGGGTGGAAACATTGGGTGTATTTCCTTAACCCTTTCACTGTCAAGACCCCTGCTCACAGACTTGCTCTCATTGTCAAAGAAATTATAAAAAAATTCTTATTGAATGATAGAGAATCTTTTCACAATAGTAATGACACCAAAAGTACGAAATTTGATGGAAAACTTACGGAATTAGGCTCTTGTGAAGTTAGCGGTCTCAGTGACATATACGCATCGGCAATTTTACCCAATTTGAGCCCTAATTTATTGTAATTTCATTGTTCCAGTGGACCAAACTCATTGCTATTTTGCTAGAGCTATATTTGTTCTCTCGAATGAGTATAAGAAACTGCAGACTTACCTATTTGAACTACCCAATAAAGTGGTCAGAAATTGGCAGTTTGGCCAATTCCACACAAATTTCAAAAAATGCTAATTTCAAAATAGAGTCCAAATTGAACCCTGCAGACATTCCTATAACTAAAATAACATTTTCTCTGTTCATTAGTCATGTCTCCAGGCCCCTCTTAAATTACTCTTGCTTTTCATTTTGAATTTTTATTCACACAAAGATAGAAGATTTACTGTTATGCAGACTACTGCATTATTGTAATAATTGTATAAATAATGTCAACCCATTCATGACTGCTTATTAGACTGGCCAGTTGCACATTTCTGCTACTTGGAGCTCAATTTCAAGATACTTTTCATATGAAACCAATAAAAGTCATCTGTATTTCTGTACTATATCCTCCATTCTATGAAATAAGACCAAGAAAACGAGAATACAGCCATAAATACCATACAAAAATACACCTCAAAATCTGCATTTTAACCCATAAACGGTCCAAACGTATATATACGTTTTTTCAACATTTGAAAGTATGTAAAAAAAGTAGATCTTCTTTTTGTTTTTTTACATTTGAAAATGTGTAAAAAAAAACTGTGATCTATTTTTTTTTTGTTATATTTGAAAATATGTAAAAAAAACGTAGATCTACTTTTGTAGCACTACACATGTGAATGTAGATCTGCTTGGACCGTTTACGGGTTAAACCAAAAACACGGTTGGAGTTTATTTTTTCCTCAAAATGCTCTGAGTGCTGCTGGATTTTTTTATACTGTGCACACTGACCTATTCCTTCACATCTAGGTCTACCAGCTTTTTCCTGCTAGATTTGAAGCCACTAGAATTTTGGCAATTAATATGTTACTGAAAACAGTGAAGAGTTTTTACAAGGATAGTGAGGCTCAAGTTAGGGCATGTAGGAAAGAGGGAGATTATTTCACAGTAAAAGGAAGGCATTAGACAAGGATGTGTGATGTTACTGTGGTTGCTCAATACAGTGGACCCTCGACCAACGATATTAATCTGTTCCTGAGAGCTCATCATTAATCAAAATTATCGTTAGTCGAGTTAATTTTCTCCCTAAGAAACAATGGAAATCAAATTAATCCATGCAAGACACCCAAAAGTATTGAAAAAAAAAATTTTACCACATGAAATATTAATTTTAATACACACAAACTGAAGAAGACATGTACAATTACATGAAGATCTGGTGATGATTGATGAGATGGGAGGAGGGGAGACTGTGGATGGTGTTAGTGTTTAGAAGGGGAATCCCCTTCCATTAGGACTTGAGGTGTCAAGTCCTTTTCCGGGGTTACTTCCCTTCTTCTTTTAGTGCCACTAGGACCAGCTTGAGAGTCACTGGACCTCTGTCGCACAACATATCTGTCCATAGAGGCCTGTACCTCCTGTTCCTTTATGACATTCCTAAAGTGTTTCACAACATTGTCAGTGTCACAATTAAACACTTGTTCAGGTTTCAATTCTTCACTATGTACTCCTTGAATTCCTGCACATATTTTTCAGCTGCTTTTTGGTCCAAACTGGCAGCCTCACCATGCCTTATCACACTATGTATGCCACTACGATTCTTAAATCTCTCAAACCAACCTTTGCTGGCCTTAAATTCACTCACATCACCACTAGTTGCAGGCATTTTTCTAATTAAATCCTCATGCAACTTCCTAGCCTTTTCACATATGATCGCTTAAGAGATGCTACCTCCAGCTATCTGTTTTTCGTTTATCCATGCCAATAACAGTCTCTCAACATCTTCTATCACTTGCGATCTCAGTTTCGAAAACATAGTTGCACCTTTGGCAAGAACAGCTTCCTTGATTGCCGTTTTCTTGGCCACAATAGTAGCGATGGTTAATTGGGGTTTTGTGTACAACCTGGCCAGCTCGGAGACACACACTCCACTTTCATACTTAGCAATGATCTCTTTCTTCATATCCATAGTAATTCTCACCCTTTTTGCTGTAGGGTTGGCACTAGAAGCTTTCTTGGGGCCCATGGTGACTTATTTTGCAGGTGCAATCACTAAAAACGCTGTGATAATATGAAATGTTCCGATTGTATGTTTAGATGGGACCGCAGTGGCTGGCTGGCTTGTAAACACTGGCCACAAGTGGACGCGTCTCAGATGGAACGAATCATGTTGGTCAAGTTTTTTAGCGCTAGTCGAGGCAAAATTTTTGCGTTAAAATGTATCGCTAGTCGGATTTAACGTTAAGACGATGCCATCATTTGTCGAGGGTCCACTGTATATTTATAGATGGGGTTGTAAGAGAAGTGAATGCGAGGGTCTTGGCAAGAGGTGTGGAGCTAAAAGATGAAGAATCAAACATAAAGTTGGAGTTGTCACTGTTGCTTTTTGCTGATGACACTGTTCTTGGAAGATTCTGAAGAGAAGTTGCAGAGGTTGGTAGACGAATTCAGAAGGGTATGTAAAAGAAGGAAATTGAGAGTGAAAATAGGAAAGAGTAAGGTTATGAGAATAAAAAGATTAGGTGATGAAAGACTGGATATCAGATTGGAGGGAGAGAGCATGGAGGAGGTGAATGTAATCAGATATTTGGAAGTGGACGTGTCAGTGGATGGTTCTATGAAAGATGAGGTAAATCATAGAATTGATGATGGGAAAAGGGTGAGCGGTGCACTTAGGAGTCTGTGGAGACAAAGAACTTTGTCCTTGGAAGTAAAGAGGGGAATGCATTAGAGTATAGTTTTACCAATGCTCTTATATGGGTGTGAAGCATGGGTGATGAATGTTGCAGCGAGGAGAAGGCTGGAGGCAGTGGAGATGTCATGTCTGAGGGCAATGTGTGGTGTGAATATAATACAGAGAATTTGTAGTTTGGATGTTAGGAGGAGGTGTGGGATTGCTAAAATTGCTGTCCAGAGGGCTGAGGAAGGGTTGTGGTGGTTCGGACATGTAGAGAGAATGGAATGAAACAGAATGACTTCGAAAGTGTATAACTCTCTAGTGGAGGGAAGGCAGGGTAGGGGTCAGCCTAGGAAAGGTTGATGGAGGGGGTAAGGGAGGTTTTGTGTGCAAGGGTCTTGGACTTCCAGCAAGCATGCATGAGCATATTTGATAGAAGTGAATGGAGAAAAATGGTTTTTATTACCTGACGTGCTGTTGGAGTGTGAACAAGGTAACATTTATGAAGGGATTCAGGGAAACCGGCAGGCCGGACTTGAGTCCTGGAGATGGGAAGTACAGTGTCTGCACTCTGAAGGAGGAGTGTTAATGTTGCAGATTTATAAATGTAGTGTAAAGCACCCCTATGGGAAGACAGTGCTTGAGTGAATGATGAAAGTTTTTCTTTTTCGGGCCACCCTGTCTTGGTGGGAATCGGCCGATGTGTAATAAAAAAATAATAATATGTCACCGACACTGGCTTGTAAGCTGTACCTATATGTCGCTGACAGTGAAAGGGTTAAGACACCTGCTCTCCCTGTTCACCTAGCAGTATATAGGTACCTGATTGTTATCCAACATGTGTGGCTCACATCCTGGGGACAGAATTAACTTAATTTGCCTGAAAAGCTCTACATAACAATTGAAACCATACCACGGGCGGGATTTGAACCCACAGTCAGAGAATCTCAAAACTCCAGACCGTCGCATTAGCCACTGGGCCAGCTAGCTTCAATAAGATTCGTCCAACTAGGTGTATTTCTGCACCATAGGAAGGTTAGCATAGGCACCACTGTGTCCACAAATGCACGTTTTTACAGACGAATCTCCTGCTTGCATGGCCGTGATGAACCACGGGTTCAAATCCCCCCCATGGTATGGTTTGTTTGCAATCATGTCATTACGATTTCGTGAGTCATAACAAGGGGTTTTCTATATACTTTGTCATTGATGCCAGCTTTGGTCTGTTTAAGCTGTACTTGTAGAAATAAAGATTATTACTATTATTATTGGGATGTACCAGTTGATCAAGTATATTAAAGATGGGAACACCAATAAAACATCCTTCTTGAAAGATAGAACAGTCTTATATAACAACTTGGAAAATAAAATGGGTGGGTTTGATAAGGCTGTCTTGGAAGACAGTGCTCCAGAAGGTGCTAATGGTGTCCTGGAGGACAATGCACCAAATGGGAACAATGGCCCTGGTGATGAAACAAATAAAGACAACTTTATATAATTTACAGAGGTACGAAGTAGCGATACTACTGGAAACGGAGCAAAAGGGGATGATGCCTCAGAGAATAGTGTTGACACATTACCAGAAAAAACTGGTGGAAGCACTGATATCCATACAGGGGTGGTAGGTAGTGGGGAAACAGAAACAAAAAATGTTCCAACAGAGAATGCAGCCATAAAAATTCCTAGCAAACAAAATTCCAATCTATGCAAATTTTATGCCTTGGATATCTGCAGGCATAGTTCATCTGTAACAACAGGCGGGACATGCACCTTTGACCATTCCAAAAAATGCCATACCCATATGACAACAGGAGGGTGCAACTACCCTTCCTCTAACATATTTCACCCCAAAATATGTCACTCATCTGTCCCTGAAAGAAAATGCTACAATTTATACTGCCAGGCACATAATCTAAAGAGGACAAGAAAACACAAATCAGCCAGACCGCTGGAAACAAAGAGGTGAGCCATAACCTCTCCAGAGAAGGAAGATTTTTAGTGTCAGGAAGAAGAAAAGGCTGGCAAGAAATGAGAGAAATCTTACACCAACTGAAAATGTTTCTAAAGCAGATGCACAGCCATTGGCCTCCACTCCAGAACAACAAACATTAATGCCAGCAAATAAAAATCCCTAAATTTCAACAATATAACAACTTTTATCTTTGCAAATATACAGGGTCTAAAGCCATCACCAAACAAAATTCCTTACATCAAGGGACTGCTCATAACAATAATAATAAGTTTATTTCTTTGTAAAGGTTACAGTGTGTAATGCTGTATAGCACTTGTGGCTTAGCGCTTCTTTTTGATTATAATAATAATAATAATAATAATACAATGTGTAATTACAATTTTGATTTGCTAGGTACAAAGATAGCCACTATCATTCTGAGGAATTTCGGGCAAACTAATCCTAATACATAGTAACTAATTAAAACTTGATAAGATAATAGAGCAGTGCCGCGTGCCTTGTTGTGCTCCGGGTTTTCTCGTGTTTTCACGGTCGCTCTTACGTGCTAGAACTTTAATTTGTGCCATCAATCCTATACGATACATCCCTCTAGCGCCTGGAACCAATCTTGGGCGGAAAACATTATATACTGAGTCAAAAAAGGAGAATTAGTGTGCACTACCTAGCAGAGTTTACTGCCAGAGGGGAATTATAGGCCTGTGTTCCATGTGCAAAATAATAATAATAGAACTTTTCTTTGTCAGAGGAAAGAAAGTCTCCCTGATAACATTGTGTATACATAGTGTATAGTGTATACTACAGTGGCTCCCTAGTATATAGATGAAAAAGGCTAAAGTGTCATTTGAAAACAGGTGAATTTGTAAATGAAGTGATAAGCCTATAGAGGCAGGTGCCAGAAGTCGCCAGAATCTTACCACAGTGGTCAGCTGTTTTAATAATCTTTCTGGCCTGCTAGTGTACTCGCATATAATCTAGTGATACCAGTGAATAGCAGAATACAGTGTTGTAGTAGCAACTAACCAGTATTATAATGGTACTTAGTGGAGTGGAGTCACTTTCATTAGTTTCTTTTTTCTTGAAATACCAGACGTATACTGTGAATTTCATATAACCTGTAGTTACCAGCGGTCGCAATGTACACAACGAGAAGCAATTATTACTACAGAAAAAGCGTCCTTCCTCCAAAATTTCCACCAGTCAACTATAGTGATAATATAGCATTTATTGTGGTGGAGACGAAAAAAAACTAGAAAAGCTAGATACAGCGATTGATAAACAAGGGTTGAGGCTCGACCGTTCGTCACTGTAGGAGCTGCCAGAAATCACCGGCTCTTCAACATGCAAGTTATACTTTTGTATCAATCAAATCACATATTACTCGGGTAGATAATTTCAAGTAGATCCTTCATGTGTTAGCCCAAATCACCGACTAGTATGTTTTAAATAAGTGACCCACTGATCAGATCAGATCGACTGGTCCGAACCCTCGACTGGTCCGAGCCCTTGATGGTCCGAACCCTTGACTGGTTTCAAACGGATTCGTTGGACAATAAAGCAGACTGTAAACGGATGGGGTTGTAGGCACCCTTATCAAACACAAACAATAAATATAAATCAGGAACGTACACGGTAAACTGTCCAATTAGTTAGAAATAGAAATACAAATAGCTAGAGCTTCATTTAAGGAGGTTATTAATAGAGTATTCAAGAGGTTGCTAGTAGAATTACAGTAAATCAACCACTCAAATCATTATGAAGCTCTGTGTAGTCTGCAGTCAATCAAACAAACGGGCTTCCACATGGATAAATTGTCATTTTTGTGGAAATTGGTGTCACGCCCCTTGTGCAGATATCCAAGAACTAGCTACAAGCAGTATTAAAACAGGGAAGTGTTTTTGGGTATGCCCAAATGAGGAAAATCTGTGGACTAAAATCACAAGGGTATTAAAAGAGGATAACATCAAAGCTGCTTTCATAGACAACCTGGAAGCTTTCTACAACAGATGGGAACATAAAAAGTCTGGGCTGAATGGTACTGCCCTTGATACTGGCCATGTAGTCAGAAACTGTAAGGCTGGAGGTGATGTCTTGGTAGTCAGTAAATGTGGGGCTGATAGTGCTGTCCTGGGAGACAGTAATGGTGAAGCTGGAGGTGCTGTCCTGGGAGACAGTAATGGTGAAGCTGGAGGTGCTGTCCTGGGAGACAGTAATGGTGAAGCTGGAGGTGCTGTCCTGGGAGACAGTAATGGTGAAGCTGGAGATTTTGTCCAGGTAGTCGGGAATTATACGCAGGAAGGAATATATATAAATGACCTCATAGGGGACAGGAGCCGTAGTGGGGAAACAAGTGTAGTCAAAGGTAAGATAAAACCAATATTGCAAACTAGAAATACCACAGGAAATAGCAAACAAGAGGACTCCACTAGCAATAGTGAGGATATATTACCAAAAACAACTGGTGGGAGCTCCATTGTTGGTGCTAGGGAGGATAGGAATAAGACAGGGAAACATGCACCAACAGGGAATACAGTCACAGAAACCCAAGGCAAACGGAAACCAAGCCTGTGCACATACTATGCACTTGGTATCTGCAGACATGGGAAATCTGGAAAAACAGACGGGACGTGCAACTATGACCACCCTAGAAAATGCCATGCCCATATGACAACAGGAAAATGCAAACTCCCTTCCTGTAAGCTTTTTCACCCTGAAATGTGTACCTCTTCAGTACAGGAAAGACTGTGCTATAACTTAAATTGCCAGGCACACCATCTAAAGGGTACAAAAAGATACAAAACATCCAGGCCATGGGAAAACCTGGGTAGCCACAGCCACTCAAGAGGGAGAGGTTTTTTAGTGCCAGGAAGGAAAAAAAACTGGCAGGAAATGGCAGAAATCGTACACTGAATCCAGTCATTCCTGGAGTGGAACCACAGTCGATGGCCTCCACTCCAAACCAACAGATACAGATACTAATGCCGGAAAAAAAATCCACCCCAGTACCAACAATACCACCAGTCCGATGACATTCTTCTTTGCAAATATACAGGGTCTAAAGCCAGCAACAAACAACAAAATACCTTTCATCCGTGGACTGCTTGCAGAGGCAAAGGCAATGTTCGCGGCTTTCACTGAGACCCACATAAAGGATCACTTGGACAACGAAATATGGATCCCAGGTTACAACCTATACAGATGTGACAGAGTGAACAGGCAAAAGGGGGGGGTTGGCCTGTACATTGCAGAGTCACTTGTTTGCACAGAACTGCTAAATGCCTCAAATGATGTAGTGGAAGTTTTAGCAGTAAAGGTCGAGAACCAAAACCTAGTCATTGTGATAGTCTACAAGCCTCCGGATGCAACATCCCAGCAATTCCAGGAACAGCTGTTAAAAATTGACCACTGTCTGGAAAACCTTCCAGCTCCTGCACCCAACATCTTGCTCCTGGGGGATTTCAACTTAAGGCACCTAAAATGGAGGAATATAGCAAATAATATTGTTGCAGTAATAACACCAGGAGGCAGCTCTGATGAAAACTCACACTCAGGCGAGCTTTTAAATCTCTGCACAAAATTCAATTTAAACCAGCAAATAATAGAGCCTACTAGACTGGAGAATACACTAGACCTCATCTTCACTAACAATGATGATCTGATAAGAAATATCACCATATCAAAAACAATATACTCAGATCACAACATAATTGAGGTTCAGTCATGTATGCGCGGAGCCCCAGACCGACATAATGAGATTAGTCACGAGGGAGCATTCACCAAATTCAACTTCAATAACAAAAACATAAAGTGGGACCAAGTAAACCAAGTCCTAACCGATATAAGCTGGGAAGATATACTAAGCAACACAGACCCCAACTTATGCCTAGAACAGATTAACTCGGTAGCACTCGATGTATGCACAAGGCTTATTCCTCTAAGAAAAAGGAGGAGTAGATGTAAAACAGAAAGAGACAGGCGCTCCCTTTACAGGCGACGGAAAAGAATAACAGAGCGGCTAAAAGAGGTCAATATATCTGAAATGCGTAGGGAGACACTGGTCAGAGAAATAGCAAGCATCGAACTTAAGCTAAAAGAATCCTTTAGGAGTCAGGAATCGCGGGAAGAACTAAAAGCCATAAATGAAATCGAAAGAAACCCAAAGTATTTCTTCTCCTATGCCAAATCAAAATCGAGAACAACGTCCAGTATTGGGCCCCTACTTAAACAAGATGGGTCCTACACAGATGACAACAAGGAAATGAGTGAGCTACTCAAGTCCCAATATGACTCAGTTTTTAGCAAGCCGCTAACCAGACTGAGAGTCGAAGATCAAAATGAATTTTTTATGAGAGAGCCACAAAATTTGATTAACACAAGCCTATCCGATGTTATCCTGACGCCAAATGACTTCGAACAGGCGATAAATGACATGCCCATGCACTCTGCCCCAGGGCCAGACTCATGGAACTCTGTGTTCATCAAGAACTGCAAGAAGCCCCTATCACGAGCCTTTTCCATCCTATGGAGAGGGAGCATGGACACGGGGGTCGTCCCACAGTTACTAAAAACAACAGACATAGCCCCACTCCACAAAGGGGGCAGTAAAGCAACAGCAAAGAACTACAGACCAATAGCACTAACATCCCATATCATAAAAATCTTTGAAAGGGTCCTAAGAAGCAAGATCACCACGCATCTAGAAACCCATCAGTTACACAACCCAGGGCAACATGGGTTTAGAACAGGTCGCTCCTGTCTGTCTCAACTATTGGACCACTACGACAAAGTCCTAAATGCACTAGAAGACAAAAAGAATGCAGATGTAATATATACAGACTTTGCAAAAGCCTTCGACAAGTGTGACCATGGAGTAATAGCGCACAAAATGCGTGCTAAAGGAATAACAGGAAAAGTCGGTCGATGGATCTATAATTTCCTCACTAACAGAACACAGAGAGTAGTCGTCAACAGAGTAAAGTCCGAGGCAGCTACGGTGAAAAGCTCTGTTCCACAAGGCACAGTACTCGCTCCCATCTTGTTCCTCATCCTTATATCCGACATAGACAAGGATGTCAGCCACAGCACCGTGTCTTCCTTTGCAGATGACACCCGAATCTGCATGACAGTGTCTTCCATTGCAGACACTGCAAAGCTCCAGGCAGACATCAACCAAATCTTTCAGTGGGCTGCAGAAAACAATATGAAGTTCAACGATGAGAAATTTCAATTACTCAGATATGGTAAACATGAGGAAATTAAATCTTCATCAGAGTACAAAACAAATTCTGGCCACAAAATAGAGCGAAACACCAACGTCAAAGACCTGGGAGTGATCATGTTGGAGGATCTCACCTTCAAGGACCATAACATTGTATCAATCGCATCTGCTAGAAAAATGACAGGATGGATAATGAGAACCTTCAAAACTAGGGAGGCCAAGCCCATGATGACACTCTTCAGGTCACTTGTTCTATCTAGGCTGGAATATTGCTGCACACTAACAGCACCTTTCAAGGCAGGTGAAATTGCCGACCTAGAAAATGTACAGAGAACTTTCACGGCGCGCATAACGGAGATAAAACACCTCAATTATTGGGAGCGCTTGAGGTTCCTAAACCTGTATTCCGTGGAACGCAGGAGGGAGAGATACATGATTATATACACCTGGAAAATCCTAGAGGGACTAGTACCGAACTTGCACACGAAAATCACCCACTACGAAAGCAAAAGACTTGGCAGACGATGCACCATCCCCCCAATGAAAAGCAGGGGTGTCACTAGCACGTTAAGAGACCATACAATAAGTGTCAGGGGCCCGAGACTGTTCAACTGCCTCCCAGCACACATAAGGGGGATTACCAACAGACCCCTGGCAGTCTTCAAGCTGGTACTGGACAAGCACCTAAAGTCAGTTCCGGATCAGCCGGGCTGTGGCTCGTATGTTGGTTTGCGTGTAGCCAGCAGCAACAGCCTGGTTGATCAGGCTCTGATCCACCAGGAGGCCTGGTCTCAGACCGGGCCGCGGGGGCGTTGACCCCCGGAACTCTCTCCAGGTAAACTCCAGGTAATAGTAACATTCAACACTGACTGTTTCAGCACCTCAGCAATCATAAAGACATAGTAACATTCAACACTGACTGTGTCATATCCTCAGCAGTTGTAGGCAAGCATGAAGACCTAGTCTTTTGTGTTTTAGGTTATTCTGGTGGCCAGGACAATGAACTTTTAAACTCTTCTGCATGTTCCACCATTCAGAATCAGTCCATTCATACTATTTTCCAGTTTTGTTTCAGAACATTCATGTTCTCTGGGTTTAACATTAATTGTGGTTAGTGAACAACAAATTGTTCCAGATCAAACCATGGTTAAGTTGCTGATCGACTTTTTTTCATTGCTGTCACATTTATGATCTGTGGGAACAACATTAGTCAAAGTTAGTGAACAACTGATCATCTAACCATAGTTGGGTTGTTGATAAACATTGTTGTTCTTGAGAGACAGTTATCACACAACTGTGTATTAACCACTCGAGGTCTCATTATATCACAGGAAAGGGCATCCAGTGTGCCTCCAAGAAACTTTTACTCTTCTATTGACATTTGAACACCTTATTAATTGTTCCACGTATAATGAAACAAAGAATTAATTTTTGTTTGTGTGTATTTTAAGGCATGTGTGTTCTCAAACTTTTCCTGCTTCAATTTTAGAAAGGCTGACTTGAAGTGCAGATACTATGACTTTTTGATTGAAACTGACTTAATGGGTCAAGTCTGATTTGTTAGTTCATAAGTTCAGTTATCTCATTCACCCATCAATTAATCAAACTAATATTGGGGAGCAGATAGTCAGCAAAGGTAATTTAGGTGGAAAGAGATGAGATTGTTTTATGATTGTACACAAGCAATTGTGTAATCTTGCAAACTTGTTGTGTCTAAATTGTCCCTTAGAATTTTGTTGAGTATTTCTGTCTTATTAAAGTGAGTCACATTAAACTCTGGCTTTACTGAGCTTCCTCTTACTGATAGTTCCCTCAGTCTTGTAGTGATCTTTTACACATACAGATGTGACTCATTATGTGAACACTGTATAATAATATGTTGCACTTTTTGAACTGTAGTATCAGTAAACTTCTGGAAAGATAGAGTGATAGAGCGATGATGAAAGTGTTTCCTCTTTTTTGAGTCACCCAACCTTGGTGGGAAATGACCAATGTGTTAAAAAAATAATACTGTGTAGTGTAAATATTATGCAGAGAATGAGTTTGAAATAAGAAAGAGGTGCAGAGTTAATAAAAGTATTATCCAGAGAGCTGAGAAGAGGTTGTTGAGGTGCATTGGATGTTCAGAGGAGGGCATATAAATCTGTAGTGGAAGGAAAGTTGGAAGGAGGGGGTAGAGGAGGTCTTGTGTGCAGGGGGCTTCGACACCAAGCAGGCATGTGTGAACATATTATAAAGGAGTGGAGGAAAATGGGTTTTTGTACATGACATTTAGGGAAACTAGCTAATCAGGCTTGAGTCCTGGAGGTGAGAAATACAGTGCCTGTACTCTGAAAAAGGGGTGGTGGTTGGAAGTACAGTGCCTGAACTCAGAAGGAGGTGTGGTGGTAGGGAGTACAGTGCATGCACTGACAAAGAGTGGTAGAGGTAGGAAGTAAAGTGGCTGCACTCTGAAGAAGGAGTAGAGGTAAGAAGTACTCTGAGGGAAGAGTGGGGGTGGGAAGTACAGTGACTGCACTCTGAAGGATCAGTGATGGTGTGAAGTACAGTGTCTGCACTCTGAAGGATCAGTGGTGGTGGGAAGTACAGTGACTGCACTCTGAAGGGTCAGTGGTGGTGTGAAGTACAGTGTCTGCACTCTGAAGGATCAGTGGTGGTGTGAAGTACAGTGTCTGCACTCTGAAGGATCAGTGGTGGTGTGAAGTACAGTGACTGCACTCTGAAGGATCAGTGGTGGTGTGAAGTACAGTGACTGCACTCTGAAGGATCAGTGGTGGTGGGAAGTACAGTGACTGCACTCTGAAGGATCAGTGGTGGTGGGAAGTACAGTGACTGCACTCTGAAGGATGAGTGGTGGTGGGAAGTACAGTAACTGCACCCTGAAGGATCAGTAGTGGTGTGAAGTACAGTGACTGCACTCTGAAGGATCAGTAGTGGTGTGAAGTACAGTGACTGCACTCTGAAGGATGAGTGGTGGTGGGAAATACAGTGTCTGTGCACCCTGAAGGATCAATAGTGGTGGGAAATACAGTGTCTGCACTCTGAAGGATGAGTGGTGGTGTGAAGTACAGTGTCTGCACTCTGAAGGATGAGTGGTGGTGTGAAGTAGAGTGTCTGCACTCTGAAGGATGAGTGGTGGTGTGAAGTAGAGTGTCTGCACTCTGAAGGATGAGTGGTGGTGTGAAGTAGAGTGTCTGCACTCTGAAGGATGAGTGGTGGTGTGAAGTAGAGTGTCTGCACTCTGAAGGATGAGTGGTGGTGTGAAGTAGAGTGTCTGCACTCTGAAGGATCAGTGGTGGTGTGAAGTAGAGTGTCTGCACTCTGAAGGATGAGTGGTGGTGTGAAGTACAGTGTCTGCACTCTGAAGGATGAGTGGTGGTGTGAAGTAGAGTGTCTGCACTCTGAAGGATCAGTGGTGGTGTGAAGTACAGTGTCTGCACTCTGAAGGATCAGTGGTGGTGTGAAGTACAGTGTCTGCACTCTGAAGGATCAGTGGTGGTGTGAAGTAGAGTGTCTGCACTCTGAAGGATGAGTGGTGGTGTGAAGTAGAGTGTCTGCACTCTGAAGGATGAGTGGGAATATTTACAGTTTGGATGGACATCAGAAGTGTAGCAACAGCCCTCCTCTTGCAAGACAATGATGGAGAAAGTGTTTCTTCTTTATTGAGTCACTTTACCTCTGGTAGAGATGGCTGGTGTGTTTAAAATAATAATAATGATATTAATTATAATTACTTATAATGATTATAATAATAGGTCATAAATTTTCAATTTTATTTTGCAGATCATCTTGTGGTGTTAATACTGCAGGTCATCCTGGTACAAGAAGGTGGTACTTGTAGTGTCAATACTGCAGGTCATCCTGGTACAAGAAGGTGGTACATGTAGTGTCAATACTGCAGGTCATCCTGGTACAAGAAGGTGGTACTTGTAGTGTCAATACTGCAGGTCATCCTGGTACAAGAAGGTGGTACATGTAGTGTCAATACTGCAGGTCATCCTGGTACAAGAAGGTGGTACATGTAGTGTCAATACTGCAGGTCATCCTGGTACAAGAAGGTGGTACATGTAGTACCAACATCAGTGTCAGAAAACTACTGTAAGTTCTGTAAGTTCTGTAAATACTGTAATGTATATATAGTAACAACACTAACCACAGTATTAATACAATTACAACACCAATTACAGTGTTAATACAGTGACAATAACTAGTGTTCATACTTGTCAACACTAATAGAGTGCTTGAACAGTGACAACACTGCAACAACAGTGCTTATACAATGAAAACACTGTAACAACAATGTTGGTGCTACAATTAGTGCCAACAACAGTGTCATAAGGTTAATGTATCATAAATATCTGCTAGTGTCATCCTTCCTATTCCTCAGACATCCTTACCCCTACATGTTTAGTGCTTGCTATACTTACAGTGATAGAATAATTCAGTAATATTAGTTTTTTCTGTAATAAAATATTCTCAAATATCCCCAGGTTAAGCAATTTAAATATGTGAGAGCTTATTGTTCATTATGTCTGAAACACCTGAAAAACAATGTGTTGAGGCAATACAATGTACAGTTGTTCACGTAGGAAACGAATTAGATCAACATTCACACTCACTCAAACAATCTTCACAACAATCTCAGTGTGGATATCAGACCAGGTTTGCCACAGGCAAAAAAACACTTCAGTGTTCAGTGTGTCTAAAAGAGTTTTCTCAAAAATATAATTTAGTCATTCACATGAGAACTCATACTGGAGAGAAGCCATATCAGTGTTCAGAATGTCTGAAAGACTTTTCTCATAAATCAAACTTAGTAAAACACATGAGAATTCATACTGAAGAGAAGTCATATCAGTGTTCAGAATGTCTGAAAGACTTTTCTCAAAAATCAAGCTTAATAAGTCACATGAGAATTCATACTGAAGAGAATCCATATCGGTGTTCAGAATGTCTGAAAGACTTTTCTAAAAATTCACATTTAGTAAGACACATGAGAAGTCATACTGGAGAGACACCATATGAGTGTTCAGTATGTGTGAAACGCTTTTCTGAAAATTCACGATTGATAGTTCACATGAGAACTCATACTGGAGAGAAGCCATATCAGTGTTCAGAATGTCTGAAAGACTTTACTCAAAATTCAGGATTGATAGTTCACATGAGAACTCATACTGGAAAGAAGCCATATCAGTGTTTAGAATGTCTGAAACACTTTACTCAAAATTCAGGATTGATAGTTCACATGAGAACTCATACTGGAGCGAAGCCATATCAGTGTTCGGAATGTTTGAAACACTTTCTTCACAAATCACCATTAGTAAGACACATGAGAACTCATACTGGAGAGAAGCCATATCAGTGTTTAGAATGTCTGAAAGACTTTTCTCGCAAAAATTATTTAGAAAATCACATAAGAACTCATACTGGAGTTAATCCATATCATTGCTCAGAATGTTTGAAAGTCTTTACTCAGAAATCAAGCTTAGTAAGTCACATGAGAACTCATACTGGAGAGAAGCCATATCAGTGTTCAGAATGTCTGAAAGGCTTTACTCGAAAATCAAGCTTAGTAAGTCACATGAGAACTCATACTGAAGAGAAGCCATATCAGTGTTCAGAATGTCTGAAAGGCTTTACTCGAAAATCAAGCTTAGTAAGTCACATGAGAACTCATACTGAAAGAGTTGTCTAGAAAATCCAATTTAGTAAGTCACATGAGAACTCATACTGAAAGAGTTATCCAGAAAATCTAATTTAGTAGGTCACATGAGAACTCGTACTAGAGATAGGCCGTATAAGTGTTCAGAATGTCTGAAAGACTTTTCTAAAAGATTTCATTTAGAAAGTCACATGAGAAGTCATACTAAAGAGAAAGCTTTGCCAGAAGAGGTGTCATGTGTCATGCACTAAAATTTCTTCCTCTACCAACACTGATATTAACACTTTCACTGTTGGTCCCATAATATTATGACTTTCAAGCCAGTGTTGGTCTTGTAATACTACTACAAAATTCTAGCAGCTTCAAATCTTGCAGAAGAAAGATGGTAGGCCTACATATGAGAGAATGTGTCTGAGTGGTCAGTGTGTGCAGTATAAGAAAAATCCTTCAGCATGCAGTGCATAATGAGGAAAAAAACTGTTTCTTTTTTTAGTTTAAAACAGTGTTGTTGCTAATTTAAACAAAGTTTATTAATGGTTGTATTTTCATTTTCTTTGTTTCATTTGAAGATATACTACACTTGGAAGATATACTGCAAAAATTGAATTGATTTTGATTGGTTTATGGACTAAAAGTACCTTGAAATTGAGCTCAAAGTAGAGGAAATGTTTGATATTTGTTGATGTTTAAAAGAATACAAATCACGTCACATGTCCATTACACATCAACTGGTGAGTTTGATAGGCTTTCACAAATGTGTTGATATTATTAATGCCATTTTTACAATTGTGCAGTAGTCTGCATAACAGTAAATCTTTTATTTTCTGTGTTAATAAAAATTCAAAATGGAAAGCAAGCATAATATGAAGGGGCCTGGAGAAGTGACTAATGAACAGAGAAAATGTTATTTTAGTGCTAGAAATGTTTGCCTTGTTAATTCTGGAATTTATTTTGAAATTGGCTTTCCTTGAATTTTGTATACAATTGGCCAAATCACCAATTTTTTATCACTTTATTGGGAGGTTGAAATTGCTAAATGGGCAGTTTCATGTACTCAATCGATAGAAGAAAAGGAGTTCTAGCAAAATAGCTATGAGTTTAGTTGACTGGAACAGTGGAATTGACCAAAAACAGGGCTCATAGTGGGCAAAATTGATGATGCATAAATATTGCCAGACTGCTAACTTTGTGTGAACGTAATTCAGTAAATTTTCCATCAAATTTCATACTTTTAGTTTCATTATCATTAGGAAAAGATTATCATTTCATAAGCAAAAAATAATTCTTTTAAATTCTTTTACATTTTGAGTAAATTTGTGAGCAGGAGTCTTGACAGTGTAAGGGAAGCTTTTTTTTTTTTTGGTGTGCTTGAAAGACAGAAGGTAATGGAAGCATATTACATACATTAAGAAAAAAACATTCTTTTTTGGAGGAATTTTGGGCCTCCCAGCATACTTAAGGGGGATTACCAATAGACTCCTGGCTGTCTTCAAGAAGTCACTGGACAGGCACCTAAAGTCAGTACCTGACCAACTGGGCTGTGGTTCATCTGTCAGTTTGCATGTGGCTGGATGTAACAGCCTGGTTGATCAGACCCTGGTCCACCATGAGTCCTGGTCTCAGACCAAGCCACAGGGGAATTGACCCCCAAAACCCTCTCCAGGTAATAGTATCAGCAAGGCACTCCTATGCCATGTTGGATAGAGTGTTTAACCCTTAAATGGTCCGAACGTATTAATATGTTCTTTTGCGTAGTGCCCCAAATGTATATATACGTTTCATTTGTCATTCAACATTGGCACAATAGGCCTGAGTTACCTAGACATGAGAGAATGGGTGTGCACACTCAGTGTGCACTATATGAAAAAAATTGGGGATGCCTGGGTACCATATGCTCTTTTTTTTCTATAATTTTTTTTTTCTCATAATATTCAGAGCGCTGCACAGGTGAACATATACAGTGGACCCCCGCATACCGTTGGCATCACATAATGTTTAATCCGCATACCGCTCGCTTTTATCGCAAAAATTTTGCCTCGCATACCGCTCAAAAACCCGCTCACCGCTGTTCGTCCGAGACGCGTCCAATGTGCGCCCTTAGCCAGCCTCACATGTGCCGCCGGTGGCATTGTTTACCAGCCAGCCTCCGCGGTAACATCCAAGCATACAATCGGAACATTTTGTATTATTACAGTGTTTTTGGTGATTTTATCTGCAAAATAAGTGACCATGGGCCCCAAGAAAGCTTCTAGTGCCAACCCTACAGCAATAAGGGTGAGAATTACTATAGAGATGAAGAAAAAGATCATTGATAAGTATGAAAGTGGAGTGCGTGTCTCCGAGCTGGCCAGGTTGTATAATAAACCCCAATCAACCATCGCTACTATTGGTGATACAGCTGCTGCTGCTGCTGTACCACCGTCAGCTGCTGCTGCTGCTGCACTGTCAGCTGCTGCTGCTGCTGCTGCTGTAGCACCGTTGTTGGTGTGGCTTATTGAGAATACCAAGAAACAATTAACCCCAGAGGATTTGCCACCCAGGATAACCCAAAAAAGTCAGTGTCATTGAAGACTGTCTAACTTATTTCCATTGGGGTCCTTAATCTTGTCTCCCAGGATGCAACCCACACCAGTCGACTAACACCCAGGTGAACAGGGAAAAATGCCTGGAACTAGTGCTCATATTGGTGAATTTAAAGCCAGCAAAGGTTGGTTTGAGAGATTTAAGAATCGTAGTGGCATACACAGTGTGATAAGGCCTGTTCTGGAAGAAAATGCCAAACAGGACCTACAGTACTCAGGAGGAAAAGGCACTCCCAGGACACAGTGTCTCATCAGTCATTGCTGCATCTTCAATAAAGGTATGTGTCATTTATTCTTCATTTAGTAGAGTAGTACATGCACAATATATATTGTGCATGTACTACTCTACTATTGTGCATGTGTCCTTCTCTTTGTGTGTAGGAAAATGTATATTTCATGTGGTAAAAATTTTTTTTTCATACTTTTGGGTGTCTTGCACGGATTAATTTGATTTCCATTATTTCTTATGGGGAAAATTCATTCGCATACCGATCATTTCGCATAACAATGAGCCCTCTTGCACGGATTAAAATCGCTATGCGGGGGTCCACTGTATATACATTTGGACCGTTTAAGGGTTAATGTTCTAAAGGGTAATGTCCACATTGTCACAGTGTACAATGCTGGACATGCTCATAACCTCTCACTTCTTACCAGTATTGACAATACTGGTACCACAATTCATAAACATTTCAATTCTTGCAGTTGAACCCTCTTTAAAGGGGGGCTTCTTACAGTGGTAAAGAGGCTATCGGTCTGAGAAATTGGACCTTTTTGCCTTCATCTTCCAACCGAACCTAATTACCCCCCAATCCCCCCTTCCCTACCCCACTCTCCTCATACCCCCCTTTTTTCCCCTTTCCTCCCCTCTCCCTACCCTCCCCTTGTTTCCAGTCCCATTTATAGCCTCTGGGGTCCTCACCTCTGGTCTTACAGTTTATAGGTAGGGGGTGGTGTGCTGGGGTTCGTCCCACTCCGTGACGTCCCTCAGGGGTGGTGTGGTTTGCTGTGTAATCTGAATTGTCTGAAGTTGCCCTTCTCCCATCCCGGATTTCTGGGAAGTGGGCGAGGTGCCCTTTGGGTAATGGATGGATCTCCTAAAGCTGCCTGTCAGTTCTGGGAGATGGCGGCTGAAGGAGGTATGCTACATGGCGGGTTTCCAACTGCCCTTTCTTTTGTCTGCTGAGGTAGCTCGGTAGACATGAGACTGCTATCCCAGGGCACTGGTTTACTGGCTTGAAGGGTAGGGTATGGAACAGGTTCCACACGTGGGCTCGAGGCCCTCTTGGATGAGGGGTGGAGCTTTCAGTGATTGTCCCTCCGCTGTCCCTCTTTTTTCCTTTCCTTTTCTTGTTTTTTTCAAAATAACAAGAAAGGAGATATCACAGAAGAAGCACCTTAATTATGGAGTCTTCACCCAGTGAAACCCTTTCTCTTCCCAGACCCCTTTCTGATCACACACCCTGTTCTGACCTGGCTTCATTATTGGTCCATTATCTCGACTCTTCTCATACCTCTGTACCTTCTGCTGGTGACACTTCGTCACCTGCTTCAGGTGCTGCAGCATCACCCATTTCTGTACATGTTGCTGCTTCTCGCACACCTTTCACAATGCTTCCATCTTCCCCGAATACAGTGTGAAGATTTTCGGATGACCCACAACCCTCAGGTCAGACCACCCACAGTACTACTCCTAAACGTCCAAGACAACCTACTGACGACAGTTCATCGATGATCTCTCAGAAACGACCTATGTGACACTACCTTTGCATACTGGGCTAACTAGTATGCAATGGACATAATTCTTTTCTTTACAGACGATGTCTCAAACCAATTATCTTTCTGATCATTGATTTGGGAAAACTCTTTTATGGCACGTTGGCCAAAATATATCCTACCATGCTCTTTGAAGTGGTGCATGTGTCATAACAGTACAGAAATCAGAGCAAGCCCATACTCTGTCCCGCATCACTTCCATAGATAACATAACAGTCACCATTCGTTAGCACCCTATTAATTCTTGTAGTGGTACTGTGGTCTTACTGTGTACCATTGTACTGCTGCGAACTTCTGTCCTCTGTCTATATTGTGGGATATTGCCTAGAGGTCCATCAAGTAGTTCCCACTCCCCAACAGTGTAGTAATTGCTGGCATTTTGGACACCCTGCTGAACATTGCAGATCTGTGGTGGATTACCTGGTTTGCAGTGCAGCAGATCATTCCAATGTGTTTTGTAGACTTTTACCCATTTGTCTCAATAGCAAGGAACCTCATCCTTCCTTTTCACACCATTGTCAGTTTTATTGTAATGAACATAAGAACATAAGAACGAAGGAACACTGCAGAAGGCCTACTGGCCCATGCGAGGCAGGTCCAAGTCTCCTACCGGCTTAAGCCAATGCACCCAACCTAGTCAGGTCAGGTCACATTGACTTAAGGGAGGAACACAGCAACCGACCTGGTAGCACAAGCTATCAGGTCTAACTCACACCCACCCACATCTACTCATGTATTTATCCAACCTATTTTTAAAGCTACACAACGTTCTGGCCTCTATAACGGTACTTGGGAGTTTGTTCCACTCATCCACAACTCTATTACCAAACCAGTACTTTCCTATATCCTTCCTGAATCTGAATTTTTCCAACTTAAAACCATTGCTGCGAGTCCTGTCTAGGCTAGATATTTTCAGCACACTATTTACATCCCCTTTATTTATTCCTGTCTTCCATTTATACACCTCAATCATATCCCCCCTAATTCTACGTCTTTCTAGAGAGTGCAGTTTCAGGGCCCTCAGTCTATCCTCATAGGGAAGGTTTCTGATACATGGGATCAACTTTGTCATCCTCCTTTGTACATTTTCCAGAGAATTTATATCCATTCTGTAATACGGTGACCAAAACTGTGCAGCATAATCTAAATGAGGCCTAACCAAGGATGTATAGAGTTGAAGAACAACCTGAGGACTCCTATTATTTATGCTTCTTGATATGAAGCCAAGGATTCTATTAGCTTTATTGTGAACACTTATGCACTGTTGTCTTGGTTTCAGATTACTGCTAACCAGAACTCCTAAATCTTTTTCGCAATCCGTAATATTAAGATCTACATTATTTAGTTTATATGTGGCATGGTTATTGTCCTGTCCAACATTTAGAACTTTGCATTTGTCTATATTAAACTGCATCTGCCACTTCTCCGACCACTGCATCAGTCTATTCAAATCTTCCCGGAGTGCTCGAATGTCCTCGTCAGAATGAATTCGACGGCCTATTTTGGTGTCATCGGCAAACTTGCCGATGTCGCTCTTTATGCCCTCATCTATGTCGTTTATGTAGATTGTGAACAGCAGGGGGCCCAACACTGACCCCTGTGGAACACCGCTCGTGACGCTTCCCCACTCTGATTTCTCCCCATTTATGCAAACTCTCTGCTGCCTATTTGTCAACCATGCCTCTATCCAGGAAAAAATTTCTCCTCCTATTCCATGTGCTTTAATTTTCCTCAATAGTCTCTGATGTGGGACCCTGTCAAAAGCCTTACTGAAGTCCATATACACAATATCATATTCATTACCATGATCTACCTCCTCAAATACCTTAGTGAAAAAAGTTAATAAATTCGTAAGGCAGGAACGCCCCTTTGTAAAACCATGCTGAGATTCGTTGATTAATTTATGCTTTTCAAGGTGGCTACGAACTGCCTCGGCAGTTATTGATTCCATAAATTTTCCCACTATGGAGGTTAGGCTTATTGGTCTATAGTTCGAAGCTAAGGACCTGTCACCTGTTTTGAAAATAGGTATCACATTTGCCATTTTCCACTTACCTTGCACCATGCCAGTTTGTAGTGATATGTTGAAAAGATTAGCCAAAGGTGTGCTAAGCTCCTCTTTACATTCCTTTAGAACCCTTGCATACAGTTCATCAGGGCCTGGGGATTTGTTAGGTTTTAATTTATCTATTTGCCTAAGGACCATGTCACTTGTGACCCTAATAGTGCACAGTTTATTATCGTCCTGTTCTACATAATTTATCATTACTGGAATATCGCTGGTATCCTCCTGTGTAAAAACTGAGAGGAAGTATGTGTTAAAAATTCTACACATTTCCTTATCACTGTCAGTGAGCTGACCCGAGGAACTTTTGAGTGGGCCTATCTTGTCCCTGATCTTTCTTCTGTATACCTGAAAGAATCCTTTTGGGTTAGTCTTCGATTCTCTTGCAACTTTAACCTCATAATCTCTTTTTGCTTTTCTAATTCCCTTTTTTATTTCTCTCTTTAACTGAATATATCGATTTCTCAATTGCCCCTCTCCTCTTTTGATTTGCCTATATATGCCTCTCTTTTGACCAATCAGATATTTTAATCTATTGTTCATCCATTTAGGATCATTTTTGTTTGATCTGATTTCCCTATTTGGAACATAATTTGACTGAGCAGCTAGAACTATGCCCTGGAAAGCATCATATCGGCAACCATCACCACCTACCTGACCCTTAGTCAGGTCATTCCAGTTCAGCCCACCTAAGTAATTTTTCAGTCCTATGAAATCAGCCAAGCGAAAGTCAGGGACGGAGACTTGATTGCCATTATTAGGGGAATTCCATGATATATTAAAACTGAGTGATTTGTGATCACTTTCCCCAAGCTCATCATTAACCTCAAGATTATTAATTAGTGTTTCCCTACTGGCAAGAACCAAGTCAAGGAGGTTATTTCCCCTAGTTGGCTCTGTCACAAACTGTTTTAAAAAACAATCCTGGATCGTATCAAGAAAGTCACCTGACTCTAAATTTCCTGTCAAATTGCTCCAGTCAATCTGTCTATAGTTGAAATCTCCCATTAGCACAACATTTTCGTATGTAGATGCCTTACGAATTTCGTCCCATAGAAGTTTACTGCACTCCCTATCAAGATTTGGGGCCCTGTAAATCACACCCAAAATTAGTTTTTCTCGGCCCTCGAGAAGCTGTAACCAAACAGATTCAGTGGCTGACGCTTCTAATTTAATATCTTGTCTAACACAACAATTTAAATTGTCTCTGACATACATCGCTACCCCACCACCTTTCCTGTTGACCCTGTCAGTGTGGAATAATTTATAGCCTTGTATGTGACATTCAGAGGGCATCTCTCTATCTTTCAGATTGAGCCAGGTCTCTGTTATAGCAATAATATCTATGTTTCCTGCACTTGCAATTAATCTTAGCTCATCTATCTTATTTCTTACACTCCTGCTATTAGTATAGTAAACCTTAAGGGAGCTAGTCCTTTGCTGCCCTCTGCTGTCCCCCTTTGTTTGCTGACCTGATCTATTGTCTTTATTTATAACTTCATGCTGTATACCTTTTATACATTTACTGTTTCCAACCCAAGTGTTGCAACCTGCTTGTTTCCCACACACACCCATACCTCTATCTTCCATCAGTTTAAAATCATAGGCATTTCACCAATGGCCTTCTCAATCGAGTCTGCAAGTGCTACCACCCCAGCCCCAGAGAGATGTACCCCATCCCTTGCATACATATCATGTTTGCCATAAAAGTTGTTCCAGTTGTCAATGAATGGGATTGCAGAGATCTGTTATCTTAACCCTTTCAGGGTCGGCAGGCCGTCTCCCAAACCTGTTCTCAGGGTTGGTAAAAATTCAAAAAAAAAAAATATTTTTCTTACGAAAAGATAGTGTTTCTTTTCTGAATTTTATAGTCTAAACAAAATTTTTTTACCATCAATACTTACCAAGATATGGAGGCGTGAAGTTGACAGAAAATGACCGGCATACAGTAACATCGCGGACTGCCAGTATTTTTTAGGTACTATTTTCTATTATTTTTAATTTTTTTTTCCCAGTAACTTTTATGGCCTGTGAGACCAATATGAGCATTATTTTGTAAGTTATTTTTTTTTCTATACTACACAATAAATGCATAAACACTGTTGTCACTGTTTTGTTTACAAAACATATTTACACAAACGAACAATACAAAATGTTGTTTATTACTTTTTCTCTATATTTTATATACACATATACAGTCACAGGACATGTTTTTAGAAGTTCTGCAGCCTGTGGAAGTCTTTGAAACATGATGTCATGCACAATGGTGTTTTACACTCCTCACACATAAAACGAGTGTCTCTCCGCTGTTGTGGTCATTTTTTTTTGTATGTGCACAGATGTAATACCTCTTCTGAGCCTTTTTCTTGAAAGCAGTAGCAGGCAGTTTTGTTAGGAAGTGATCACCATGCTTCAGACAAGAAGGTAGTTGTTGATAATTACATTGGCGGTTTTCTATGCAGGTGCTGTTCCTTGGTACTTTATTATTTGTCTGATGACAGACAAAATTTGCCATATGGTGGTTTGTTTCTGGTCCTCATCTTATATATATTATAAGCATTGAGCATGAAAATGTCCAGAATATGGAAAAAGAGTTTTATGTACCATTTATAACTCTTGCAAACACAATCAACAAACCCAATCTGCATGTGTCTGCCATTTCATTACGGTGAACTGATGACAACAGTGTGACATCTCGTTTGTCATGCCACCGAAATGCCATGATGTCATTGGCAGCAAGCGCCTGCACCTCACCTCTACAAGTGCCAGCATCGAACCTGGACATATGTTTATGATTTGCATGCACTGTGCCACACACATCTGTCATGTTCACTCGCAAGTAAGCACTGAGTAAGGGGCTTGTGTACCAGTTATCAGTATATAATATATATCCCTTACCAAGATATGGTTCCATCATTGTTCTAACCACTTCACCAGAGATACCCAGTAACTTCCTGGTATCTTGCAATGTATTACTTCCAGTGTACACAGTTATATCCAATACAAGACCACTGTAGCAATCATAAAGCACAAACAACTTTATACCAAAGCATTTCCTCTTGGTATATATTGCTTGAATGAGAGTCTTCCTTTGTACAGAATCAAAGACTCATCAATAACAAGCTTCCTGAAGGGATAAAAATACCTATTGAATTTCTATGTCAGGCCTGGTTTTGTCTGAAGTGAAACATACGTAATAGTAGCACAAATCGATTCACTCCTGTTATATCACTGAAACCTGGGGTTGCAATCACGCGGTCTGTTGACCAGTATGATTTCACACTGTGCTTATGCACATGTGGCATAAGCATTATTGTGGCAAATAAAAGATACAGCTTAGCCACAGTTGTCTCCTTCCACTGGTGTAGGCGTGAGTTTGGTGAAAGTATTGTGTTTGCCATGGTGTACTTGTAGTATCTGTTGCTTTCCCTGACAATTTCCATCAGGGGTTCGTCAAAGAATAACTCGAAACATTCCAGTTCACTGGCATTGTTCCCAAGTGTACAAGATGGCCGTATTCCACTTTGACTTTCATCAAAGTGATGGGGATTGGGAATAAAATTGGCAGCTTACTGCCAATGCCAGGTGCGGTCTGCTGGTGGGTACTGGATATTGACAGGTGGTTGTGGTTGTGGAGGCTGGTGTAGTGGGTGTGTGGGAGATGGTGGCCTTTGTTGTAGATCAGCTGAGGCAGCGGCGTGGGTGGCAGCATGGCCCACTGCCGGTGCCTCACGGCCGGCACTACCACTACCACCATGCACATTTTCCATCCCAGCTGCAACACTATCATCCTCATTTTCACTGCCTGTTGCTGTTGTACAGCCACAGGATATATTCCGAGATGTACTCCTTCCCCTTGGAATAGCATATGGCACACTACCAGAGCACATATATTGTCGTATATACTGATGCTACAATGGAGAATATTCCACTTCACTATCACTACTGGAACTGTTTTTAAGAGCTTGTAGTTCATATTCACAATCACTATCATCACCAATGCTCACATCTGAGTCTGGGATTTGGGAAAATAGGAGTTTCCTCTTTGATTCTGGTACAACTGAACGTGAACAAGATGGCCCAGCAGCAGAGGTGGAAGGCTGAGGGTCATCAGGGTTTTCCTTACTATTACCGGTATTATGGTAATTAGTTTCTGTCACAACCTCATCAAAACCTTGAAACTCATCTTCACTGGCACTTCTGTCTGTATTAGAACTGTCATTGGGGAACAAAAGTGTCCCAATTCGCCGAGGAGTGAGGAGCTTCTTACCGGGAGGCAGCAGTTTTATCATCTGACACTCCTACTTCTATACCACCTCTACTTCTTCTTCTTCATCTCACTTGCTTGCTTCTCAGTCTACGAGACTTCGCAGACCTACACTTTCTTCACGTCAATCACCTGCACAGAATCTATCTTCTACCTCGGAGCCTAGTTCTCACCCCTTTTCCAGCTCTCTCATGAAGGTAGAGGTTCAGCCCCCTTGTATAGTCCCCTCTTCCCCCCCTCTATCTTCCTCCATAGTTAGCCTCCAACCTCCTTCCTCTCCTGTTACACTGCAGGCCTCTTCTACCCCTGCCGATGCATCTCCCCAGGTTCATACTCCCTGCCCCCCTCTGACCTCTTTGGTTGCCTCCATAGTTTCTCCGACCTTCACTTGCCCTGCCTCTCCTGTCCCTGACATCATGGCATCATCAGCTTCCTTAACAACTGAAATGTCAGATGCTCTCTCCAGCTATATTGTGGAGATGACACCCCTGATGGACGCCAACGTGCTTCCTTCTACCCCTTCTATTTCACAATTCTTCCAACAATCTATTCCTCTGCCAGATTCTAATTCTTCCTAACACGCTTACCATTGCCCCCATGCACTGACTTTACTGTTCCTAAGAGCCCATAGATTTTACCGTTTCTTATTGTTGCTATTTTTATTTCTGTACATAATGTCTTTTTTACAATGGAATGTTCTTGGCCTTAGGGGCAATTGAGAAGAACTCCCAGTGTTGCTCCCCCAGTTGTCCCCAGTATGTGTTGGGCTGCAAGAACCTAAAATTCTTTCTGCTGTCATTTGCCCGGTATCGGGCTACATGATTTTGCATTCTTCCGATCCTTTGCCTGATGAATCATTTAATGAAAGTGCGCTTCTTGTGTGCATTGATTTACAGAATCAACAAGTTTTTGTTCTTTCCCCTGCTGCATTATACTACAGCTCATATTTCTTTACATTGATGGTTTACAGTTTGTTCTCTCTATCTCCCTAGCATGCATTCTGTATCTCTGATATCATATTTTTAATTTCGTCTCTACCACTGCCCATGTTGTTGGGTGATTTGAATGCTCACCATCACCTGTGGAGAGGGTCCCACTGCAACTCTCTTGGTGATCAGTTGGAGACTCATTTCACTTGACATCCTCTTCATGTTTTAAATACGAGTACTCCTACTCATTTTGTCTCGCACTCAGTCTCTCTCCTGCATCGATCTTTCTATCTGTTCCTTGACAATTGCACTTGATTTCACGTGGTCTGTTCTCCCAGATTACATGATAAAGGTCAATTTCCAATCCACCTTACTTATACTACATATACTGGACCGTTTCATAGCCCTCATTGGGGATTTGCTCAAGCAGATTGGGACTTATACTCCTATCTTATCACCTGTTGTGATAACCCCCTTTCATCCTCTAATGATGAACTGGTGAACCAATTTTCGACCTTAGTCCTAACTGCAGCAATGCATTCCATCTCCCAAACCTCTGGTGGGCATTCTCAGGCATGCATAACTTGGTGGTCTATGTGTGCCTGTGCAGTGCATTTAAAGCATGCTGTGTGGGGCCTTTATCAATATAATCATAATGCAGAGCATCTGTGGTATTTTAAGTGGGCAAGGGTAGTTGCTCACTGTATCATGCGCAATGCTAAACTCACTTGTTGGTGAGACTACGTGTTTACCATTACCTCTGCTTTCCCTATGTGTGCGATTTGGAGAAAGGTGTATAAATTGTATGGTAAGTACACTCTGGACCCAGCTCCCATATTGCAGGTTGCTGAAGTTGATGTTGCAGAACCCCTAGAGGTTGCCGCAGAAATTTTGAACTATCTTGTCGGTATCTCCCAAGGTCTTCACCTCTGTCCCTCATTTCTTGCGGCTAAGCCTACCAAAGAGCAATTGCCCTTAGATTTCTTCCCCAATGGATTGGAGTTGTATAACGTACCTGGTGGCTTAGCGCTTCTTTTTGATTATAATAATAATAATAATAATAATAATAATAATAATAATAATAATAATATTAATGTATAACGTACCTTTTACTTTTCTGGAAGAGAGGCCTGGTCACAGACCGGGCCGCGGGGGCGTTGACCCCCGGAACTCTCTCCAGGTAAACTCCAGGTAAACAACATCTCCATTCTATGGCCCTTCCCATTCTTTTACATCTTTTCAATCATATTTGGGAGCAAGGAGTTCTCCCTCAACAAAGGAAATTGGCTATTGTACTACCATTTCAAAAACTGGGTGCTTCGAGGCTTGACACCTCTCACTATCATCACATTCCCCTGACCAATGTGGTCTGCAAGGTGATGGAACGATTGGTGAATAGATATCTAATGTGATTCACAATAGCCTTTCCCCTTGCCAATATGGCTTTTGCAAAGGCTCCTCTACTTTAGACCCCTTGCCCCACTTAGATACATGTATTTGAAATGCCTTTGATAATAACCACTCTGTCCTAGCGATCTTTTTTAATCTAGAGAAGGCATATGACACCACTTGGAGGTATAACATTCTTGCCCAAGCCCACTCCTTAGGCCTCCATGGTAATCTATCAAACTTTATCACTGCTTTCTTGTCCGATAGACATTTTCGGGTTCGTATTGGTGACTTGCTTTCCTCAGACTTTGTACAAGGCGAGGGAGACCCACAAGGTTGTGTTCTCAGCCCTACTCTTTTTCTCTTAGCTATAGATGACCTACCTTCCATTCTTCCTTCGCATATTTGGTCATCACTTTATGTTGATGACTTCACTATAGCTTAATAGGGTGCTGACTGTCGACTAGTAGCAGCCTTCCTTCAGGTTGTGATAGACTGAGTCTCCCATTGGACCACTGCTCATGGTTTTAAATGTTTTAGTGTGAAAACCTTAATCGTTACTTTCACTAGACGTCCGCTTATTCTGGATAATCCATTGTACTTACATGGTTCACATATTCCAGCATGTGATAAGGTCAAGTTTCTGGGTCTGCTCTTTGATCGCTGGCTGATGTGGAGACAACTTTCCATGGTCGGCTAAATCTCCTTAATATTTTCGCATATCGTTCATGGGGAGCAGATCATTGCACTTTCTTCCATTTACATTACACCCTAGTCTTGTCCAAGCTAGATTATAGTGACCAAATCTGTTCTGTGGCCTCTCCCGCAACTCTGTCTAAGTTAAATCCCATTCATCACCAAGGCCTCTGTTTGTGCCTTTGTGCCTTTTGTTCAGCCCCTGTTGAATGCCTCTATGTAAAAGTGAATGTTTCTTCCTTGGCTGATCATTGTGATGCTCATTGTCTTTTTTATTATATCTGCATTCATGATTTTCGTGTTTCTTCCACATATAGGTTAGTCTCAGACAGTAGGAACTCACTTTGTTGGACGCCCATGCCTCCTCCGATCATTTTCTCTTCACATTCACTGCTCCGATCTTCTCTTCAGTTGCCCTCTTGTACGTTCATTTAGCATTTGCCTTTTTCCTTTCCCCTTTGGAAGTTCTGACAGTTCATGTCTGCCCCCCACTACAGTGCGCCAAAGCTTTCTTGCCTATGCCTGCTACTCGCTCTCTTTTTCTCAAGCACTTCTGGTCACATGCTCGTGTCATTGCTGTGTATACAGATGGTTCTAAATCTGCTGATGGAGTTGGGTTTGTGGCAGTTTTCCCTGATGACATTGTCTGAGGCCGCTTGTTTTTACTGCAGAGTTGTATGCCATCTTCATAGTGCTTCTTCATATTACGTACATGTCTCCTTCGATGTTCGTGATCATTTCAGGTTCCCTCAGTGCTTTACAAGTAATTAAACACTTTGATTTCCCTCATCCATTAGTTCTTCATATTCAACAATGGTTAAGCTGCATGGCTAGCAAGAATAAAGATGTTTTCTGCTGGGTCCCTGGTCACATTGGTGTGCAGGGCAATGAGCAGGCAGATGCTGCTGCATGGCCAGCAGTGCATGATCTCCCTGTTTCTTATAAGGGTATTCCATACAGGGATTATTTTCCAGTCATCTCTGCTCGTCTCCACTTCTGTTGGCAACTATGGTGGTCGGGCATATGCTCTATTAAATCACCTTTAGGTCTGTGGCCATCTTCCTACCACCATTGCTGTTCTCGGGAGACTGCGCTCTCCCAACTCCACATTGGTCGTACACACCTTACCCATGGGTATCTCATGGATAGATGCCCCGTTTCTCTCTGTGAGGCTTGTTAGGTCCTTCTTTCAGTTCTTCACTTCCTTGTCAGTTGCTCAATTTGCCAGCAAGCTCGCAGGATTTACCTCCAACGCTACCGCCGTCCTACCACTCTTACTTTATTTTCTCTCCTTGCAGAAGACCCCACCTTTGACTCCAAAGCTCTTTTTGACTTTTTGTCAGCAACTGCTTTATTATACAAACTCTGACACATAGTGCTTAGCATCCTTTCTGTCCCTTTTCTTCCCTCACCTCTGATTCCCTTTCCATCTAGCTGATTATAACCTCTGCACTACATACTGCTCCACAATGGTGTATGACCCTTGTCGATTTAGCACTTTCTCTGATTACAATAATCTAGCAAACACAAGGATATTGTTTATTGCTGGGTCGCCAGTTGTGTTGATGTACAGAGCAATAAACAGACAGACTGCTGCACGGTCAGCAGTACATGACTGTTATTGCCTTATTAATCTTATGTTAGTTTTTTTAAGTTTGCCTGAAATGCTCTGCATATAAAGGGACTTTGGTCATGTACACACACTTATTATGCTTCTTTGTATAAACATGTATCATGGTGAAATAAAGTTCTTATTCTTATTGTTTTTAGTGACTATTATTACCCCTGTGCCTATTATCCCTCTCCACAGAATATTTATGGCATGTGAATGAGGTTGAAATTGAAATGCTTATTTCTCTGTAAACATTGCAGTGTGGGTTTACATATTATAAAATATTAATTACGATGTGTGGTTAACAAATTACAAAATATTAATTACGAAGAAGACCACTAGCATGCCTAGGTATTTCAGGCAGACTAATACTAATCCTTACTCTATGTTGATACAGGTTATGGAGCATACTAATGTTAAAGTTATGTAACTTTAGTGGTCAAATAGATTTAAGATAGTGAGGTAGTTTCTTGCAGTTCGTGAAGAATATGGAGTTCCACGAATCTGGACCCGATGTCGAGTGCATGGGCATGTCATTTATTGCCTTTTCAGAGTTCTGTAGTGCTAGGATTTTATCAGAATTTCTGGAATTAGCCAAATTTTGTATTTGTCATAAAAAATCATTTAGATTTTCTACAATTAGGTTGATTAATGGCTGACAAAATGTTAGTATCTCATTTCTTTGCTGTCATCTGCGTAAGTTCCTTCTCATTTAAGTAAAGGCCCAAAACTGGATGTGGTTTTTGCTCTAGATTTGGAATAAGAAAGGAAATATTTTGGGTTTCTTTCAATTTATTTTTTTGCTTTAAGTTTTTCCCTTGTTTCTTGGCTTAAGTTCGAAGCTTAAGTTCGATATTTTTTGCTTCTTTGGTCAGTGCCTCTTTCCATATTTCAGATAGACTGGAACCTTAAAGCAACTCTGTGATTCTTTACCTTCACCTGTAGCTTATATCTCTTCTTTTAGCTTTAGTGGAATGTACCTTGAGCATACCTCAAGTGCTACAGAGTTAATTCTTTCTAGGCAAAGGTCCCCTCAAGGAAGGTTCCTTGATGTTGGTGAGGGGCTCTTGATTTAGGGAATTGGATCTGTGCTCCAGTTCCCGAATTAAGCCTGAATGCCTTCCACATCCCCCTCCCCCAGGTGCTGTATAATCCTCCGGGTTTAGCGCTACCCCCTTGATTATAATAATAATCTAGGCAAAGGTGTATAATTGGTCCATTGATTCTAGAAGATACCTTTAATCTGCCTTATCGTCAAAATTGACAACTTTGACACAGTCCTGCGGCTATCAAAGAAGGTTCCCTTGTTTTATCAGGAACTTGCATCTTGGCAGTAAAGCGTTTGACAAAGAAGTCAGCTTTCTTCTGACTGCTAGCAGAGATGGTCCCATCCTGCCGTTTTAGAAGAGGAATAATTTCACCAGGTAAATAACCTTGTTGATCACTGACCAAGGACCACTAGGTTTTGTCGACCACTCTACGTGACGCCAGCTTTCTTTATGTGTAAGTATACTGTCTTGACTCCTACCATTTGCCAAAAGGCTTACCTGTGCGAATTACTGTTACAGGTAGTGGGATACTTCTGTGACATGAACCTGATCATTTTTCACTCGTGTACTCAGATCATTATGTCACTCTCGACAGCAACTTTTATGTAAAGTAAAAGGACACAAGTGCAACTAATGTGACATTTTATTGTGGCAGCGTTTCGCTCTCCAGGAGCTTTATTCATGGCTTGATAAAGCTCCTGGAGAGCGAAACGTTGCCACAATAAAATGTCACATTAGTTGCACTTGTGTCCTTTTACTTTACATATTGTCGGTAATTCTATCAACTTTATAGCAACTTTTATATAACATAATAATAATAATAATAATAATAATAATAATAATAATAATAATAGAAATGAATGGAGACAAATGGTTTTTAATACTTGACGTGCTGTTGGAATGTGAGCAAAGTAACATTTATGAAGGGGTTCAGGGAAACTGGCAGGCCGGACTTGAGTCCTGGAGATAAGAAGTACAGTGCCTGCACTCTGAAGGAGGAGCGTTAATGTTGCAGTTTTATAACTGTAGTGTAAAACACTCTTCGGCAAGACAGTGATGGAGTGAATGATGAAAGTTTTTCTTTTTCGGGCCACCCTGCCTTGGTGGGAATCGGCCGATGTGTTAAAAAATATAATAATAATAATAATAATAAAAAATAAAAATATCTTTACTTCTACAAGTACATGTACAAGGTATACAAGTACATGTACAAGGTATACAAGTACATGTACAAGCCACTTCTTATGCAGAACATTTCGGGCAAATTAGGTCAGTTCGGACCCCTCAAGGGAGGTTCCTTGATTCTGGTGAGGGGCTCTTGATCTAGCAAATTGGATCTGTGCTCCTGTTCCCTGAACTGAGTCTTAATAAATTCCATCCCCCCTCCCCACATGCGCTGTATAATCCTACGGGTTTAGCGCCCACCCATGATTATAATAATAGGTCAGTTTGGTCCCAGGATACGACCCACACTAGTCTACTAACACCCAAGAACCCATTTTACTGATGGGGAACATAAACAACCGGTGTAAAAAAATGCCCAATGTTTCTACCCTCGCTGGGAATCAAACCCAGAACCTCGCCGTGTGAAGCGAGAGCTTTATCCCCCAGGCCAGTGATTGACAGCATTATCATTAGTTTTAACTTTTTAAACTATCAGAACCTTGCAGCTAAGACCCTGGACCAATTATGCAAGTCTGAAATGTTGATGTAGAGTTCCTGGACCCATTATGACACTGTATTGTTGAAGTACAGACCCTGGACCCATTATGACACTGTATTGTTGAAGTACAGACCCTGGACCCATTATGACACTGTAATGTTGATGTACAGACCCTGGACCCATTATGACACTGTATTGTTGAAGTACAGACCCTGGACCCATTATGACACTGTAATGTTGATGTACAGACCCTGGACCCATTATGACACTGTATTGTTGAAGTACAGACCCTGGACCCATTATGACACTGTAATGTTGAAGTACAGACCCTGGACCCATTATGACACCGTATTGTTGAAGTACAGACCCTGGACCCATTATGACACTGTAATGTTGAAGTACAGACCCTGGACCCATTATGACACTGTAATGTTGAAGTACAGACCCTGGACCCATTATGACACCGTATTGTTGAAGTACAGACCCTGGACCCATTATGACACTAATGTTGATGTACAGACCCTGGACCCATTATGACACTGTATTGTTGAAGTACAGACCCTGGACCCATTATGACACTGTAATGTTGAAGTACAGACCCTGGACCCATTATGACACTGTAATGTTGAAGTACAGACCCTGGACCCATTATGACACTGTAATGTTGAAGTACAGACCCTGGACCCATTATGACACTGTATTGTTGAAGTACAGACCCTGGACCCATTATGACACTGTAATGTTGAAGTACAGACCCTGGACCCATTATGACACTGTAATGTTGAAGTACAGACCCTGGACCCATTATGTTACACTGTAATGTTGACTAATTTTTGGACCACCGTCTATATCATGGGTTTGTCTACATAAGAACTTCAACAGAAATTTTTGCGAGTATTTAAGATCCATCGACAAACTTTCACCCACGGACTGTCATGGACTGTCATGGACTGTCATGGACTGTCATGGACTGTCATGGACTGTCACCATGGACTGTCACCATGGACTGTCACCATGGACTGTCACCCACGGACTGTCACCATGGACTGTCACCATGGACTGTCACCATGAACTGTCACGATGGGCTGTCACCCACTTACTGTCAACATGGACTGTCACCCACGAACTGTCACCCACGGACTGTCGCCATGGACTGTCACCCACGGACTGTCACCATGGACTGTCACGGACTGTCACCATGGACTGTCACCATGGACTGTCACCACGGACTGTCACCACGGACTGTCACCATGGACTGTCACGGACTGTCACCATGGACTGTCACCATGGACTGTCACGGACTGTCACCATGGACTGTCACCCACAGATTGTCACCATGGACTGTCACCCACGGACTGTCATCATGGACTGTCACCATGGACTGTCACCCACGGACTGTCACCCACGGACTGTCACCATGGACTGTCACCACGGACTGTCACCACGGACTGTCACCAACGGACTGTCACCATGGACTGTCACCAACGGACTGTCATCATGGACTGTCACCCACAGACTGTTATCATGGACTGTCACCCACGGACTGTCACCATGGACTGTCACCCACAGACTGTTATCATGGACTGTCACCTACGGACTGTCACCATGGACTGTCACCCACGGACTGTCACCATGGACTGTCACCCACGGACTGTCACCATGGACTGTCACCATGGACTGTCACCATGGATTGTCACCATGGGCTGTCACCACGGACTGTCACAATGGACTGTCACCATGGACTGTCACAATGGGCTGTCACCCACTTACTGTCAACATGGACTGTCACCCACTTACTGTCAACATGGACTGTCACCATGGACTGTCACCCACGGACTGTCACCATGGACTGTCACCCACGGACTGTCACCATGGACTGTCATGGACTGTCATGGACTGTCATGGACTGTCATGGACTGTCACCATGGACTGTCACCATGGACTGTCACCATGGACTGTCACCATGGACTGTCACCCACGGACTGTCACCATGGACTGTCACCATGGACTGTCACCATGAACTGTCACGATGGGCTGTCACCCACTTACTGTCAACATGGACTGTCACCCACGGACTGTCACCCACGGACTGTCGCCATGGACTGTCACCCACGGACTGTCACCATGGACTGTTACCCACGGACTGTCACCATGGACTGTCACCATGGACTGTCACCACGGACTGTCACCACGGACTGTCACCATGGACTGTCACCATGGACTGTCACCACGGACTGTCACCATGGACTGTCACCCGCGGACTGTCACCATGGACTGTCACCCACAGATTGTCACCATGGACTGTCACCCACGGACTGTCATCATGGACTGTCACCATGGACTGTCACCCACGGACTGTCACCCACGGACTGTCACCATGGACTGTCACCACGGACTGTCACCACGGACTGTCACCAACGGACTGTCACCATGGACTGTCACCAACGGACTGTCATCATGGACTGTCACCCACAGACTGTTATCATGGACTGTCACCCACGGACTGTCACCATGGACTGTCACCCACAGACTGTTATCATGGACTGTCACCTACGGACTGTCACCATGGACTGTCACCCACGGACTGTCACCATGGACTGTCACCCACGGACTGTCACCATGGACTGTCACCATGGACTGTCACCATGGATTGTCACCATGGGCTGTCACCACGGACTGTCACAATGGACTGTCACCATGGACTGTCACAATGGGCTGTCACCCACTTACTGTCAACATGGACTGTCACCCACTTACTGTCAACATGGACTGTCACCATGGACTGTCACCC
Organism: Cherax quadricarinatus; assembly: GCF_038502225.1. Taxonomy (NCBI): domain Eukaryota; kingdom Metazoa; phylum Arthropoda; class Malacostraca; order Decapoda; family Parastacidae; genus Cherax; species Cherax quadricarinatus. Next base: position 12,666,316 of record NC_091380.1, read on the forward strand.
ACGGACTGTCACCATGGACTGTCACCCACGGACTGTCACCATGGACTGTCATGGACTGTCATGGACTGTCATGGACTGTCATGGACTGTCATGGACTGTCACCATGGACTGTCACCATGGACTGTCACCATGGACTGTCACCATGGACTGTCACCCACGGACTGTCACCATGGACTGTCACCATGGACTGTCACCATGAACTGTCACGATGGGCTGTCACCCACTTACTGTCAACATGGACTGTCACCCACGGACTGTCACCCACGGACTGTCGCCATGGACTGTCACCCACGGACTGTCACCATGGACTGTTACCCACGGACTGTCACCATGGACTGTCACCATGGACTGTCACCACGGACTGTCACCACGGACTGTCACCATGGACTGTCACCATGGACTGTCACCACGGACTGTCACCATGGACTGTCACCCGCGGACTGTCACCATGGACTGTCACCCACAGATTGTCACCATGGACTGTCACCCACGGACTGTCATCATGGACTGTCACCATGGACTGTCACCCACGGACTGTCACCCACGGACTGTCACCATGGACTGTCACCACGGACTGTCACCACGGACTGTCACCAACGGACTGTCACCATGGACTGTCACCAACGGACTGTCATCATGGACTGTCACCCACAGACTGTTATCATGGACTGTCACCCACGGACTGTCACCATGGACTGTCACCCACAGACTGTTATCATGGACTGTCACCCACGGACTGTCACCATGGACTGTCACCCACGGACTGTCACCATGGACTGTCACCCACGGACTGTCACCATGGACTGTCACCATGGACTGTCACCATGGATTGTCACCATGGGCTGTCACCATGGACTGTCACAATGGACTGTCACCATGGACTGTCACAATGGGCTGTCACCCACTTACTGTCAACATGGACTGTCACCCACTTACTGTCAACATGGACTGTCACCATGGACTGTCACCCACGGACTGTCACCATGGACTGTCACCCACGGACTGTCACCATGGACTGTCACCCACGGACTTTCACCCTGGACTGTCACCCTGGACTGTCACCACGGACTGTCACAATGGACTGTCACCATGGACTGTCACCCACGGACTGTCACCATGGACTGTCACCCGCGGACTGTCACCATGGACTGTCACCCACAGATTGTCACCATGGACTGTCACCCACAGACTGTCATCATGGACTGTCACCATGGACTGTCACCACGGACTGTCACCAACGGACTCTCACCATGGACTGTCACCAACGGACTGTCATCATGGACTGTCACCCACAGACTGTTACCATGGACTGTCACCCACGGACAGTCACCATGGACTGTCACCTACGGACTGTCACCATGGACTGTCACCCAAGGACTGTCACCATGGACTGTCACGCACGGTCTGTCACCATGGACTGTCACCATGGACTGTCACCATGGACTGTCACCCACAGACTGTTACCATGGACTGTCACCCACGGACTGTCACCATGGACTGTCACCTACGGACTGTCACCATGGACTGTCACCCAAGGACTGTCACCATGTACTGTCACCATGTACTGTCACCATGTGCTGTCACCATGTGCTGTCACCATGTGCTGTCACCATGTGCTGTCACCATGTGCTGTCACCATGTGCTGTCACCATGTGCTGTCACCATGTGCTGTCACCCACTTACTGTCAACATGGACTGTCACCCACGGACTGTCACCCACGGACTGTCACCATGGACTGTCACCCACGGACTGTCACCATGGACTGTCACCCACGGACTGTCACCATGGACTGTCACCCACGGACTGTCACCCTGGACTGTCACCCTGGACTGTCACCACGGACTGTCACCATGGACTGTCATCATGGACTGTCACCCACGGAGTGTCACCATGGACTGTCACCCGCGGACTGTCACCATGGACTGTCAACCACAGATTGTCACCATGGACTGTCACCCACGGACTGTCATCATGGACTGTCACCATGGACTGTCACCCACGGACTGTCACCCACGGACTGTCACCATGGACTGTCACCCACGGACTGTCACCCACGGACTGTCACCATGGACTGTCACCCACTGACTGTCACCATGGGCTGTCATCCACGGACTGTCACCATGGACTGTCAGCCACGGACTGTCACTATGGACTGTCACCCACGGACTGTCACTATGGACTGTCACCCACGGACTGTCACCATGGGCTGTCACCCACGGACTGTCACCATGGACTGTCACCCATGGACTGTCACCATGGACTGTCACCCACGAACTGTCACCATGGACTGTCACCCACGGACTGTCACCATTGACTGTCACCCACGGACTGTCACCATGGACTGTCACCCACGGACTGTCACCATGGGCTGTCACCCACGGACTGTCACCATGGGCTGTCACCCACGGACTGTCACCATGGACTGTCACCCATGGACTGTCACCATGGACTGTCACCCACGAACTGTCACCATGGACTGTCACCCACGGACTGTCACCATTGACTGTCACCCACGGACTGTCACCATGGACTGTCACCCACGGACTGTCACCATGGGCTGTCACCCACGTACTGTCACCATGGACTGTCACCATGGACTGTCACCACGGACGTCTTCCCAACAATATACTAACCACAGTTCTAAATAATTTTGGTAAGCCGGGGCCACGGTCACAGATGGCTCTGCTGAGAGCCATCTGCGACCGTGATGTGGCTCCTGTAGACTGGATGGCTCTGCTGAGAGCCGTCTGTGACCGTGGTGTGGCTCCTGTAGACTGGATGGCTCTGCTGAGAGCATCTGTGACCGTGGTGTGGCTCCTGTAGACTGGATGGCTCTGCTGAGAGCCATCTGTGACCGTGGTGTGGCTCCTGTAGACTGGATGGCTCTTGTGAGAGCCGTCTGTGACCGTGATGTGGCTCCAGTAGACTGGAAATTGTCTTCTTTGTCAACCATTGTATGTTTCAGAAATGATGGTTCTGTTATCTTCTTGCTTCTCTCACCATTAATACATTTATAATGACTATGGATAATTCTTGAGTTGTAGTTGTATTTGATGTAGAATAAAGCCTATGATTCTTCCTATTGTTGCTAAATTTTATCCTATGCCTGATCCATAGGCCTCCGAGGGAGCCTATCACTCTGTCTTAGAGAGTTTGTGTTAGAGAATGTGAAGATACAGCTGCTCTTTCAGGTCCTCAAAGTGTATTTAAAAAGAAACTTCCTTCTTATGAAAAGAAAATAGAAAAATAATTAATTACAGCTAAGAACAATCAATCTGAGAAAAATTATGCAGAACATGTAATGGGAAGGGGGGAGGAGTTGCATTATATTGTCGAGAAAATATTAATTGTTGCATAAAAACAGGTATGTGGTGAATGGTTTTGAAAACCGACAAGTTGAAGAATTGAGACACTTGTACAACACATGGGAATCTTTATTGAAGAAACGTTTCGCCACACAGTGGCTTCATCAGTCCAATACAAAGTAGAAATGGGTAAGGAGAGGAGGATATCAAAATGGTATTCAATACCGACAGGATTGTTGTTAAGACACATAGGCAACACTTAAGCAACTTTATTCCGAAACGTTTCGCCTACATAGTAGGCTTCTTCAGTCGAGTAAAGAAAATAGGCAGGAGCAGTAGAGATGTGATGACGATGTAATCAGTCCATCACCCTTAAAGTCGTAGATTTGAGGTTGTCAGTCCCTCAGCCTGGAGAAGTCCTGTTCTATGTGTCTTAACAACCACCAAGGAGAGGAGGAGTTCGAGGTAACCAGTCCCTCAACCTGGGACTCTGTCACCCCACTGGGAAGACTGTTCCACGCATCTACAACTCTGTTAGAAAACCAGTACTTACCTATGTCCTTTCTAAATCTAAATTTATCCAACTTAAATCCATTATTTCTTGGATCTGCCTCGTATGGGCCAGTAGGCCTTCTGCAGTGTTCCTACATTCTTATGCTCTTATGTTCTTACCTGGTTTGACACCCTCAGTACTTTATTAATATCTCCCTTGTTTATGCCCGTCATCCACTTATACACTTCAGTGATATCTCCCCTCGTTCTACGCCTCTCCAGAGAGTGGAGATTTAAGGCTTTAAGTCTATCTTCATACGGGAGGTTGTGTAAGAATGGTATACAATACCGACAAGATGAAATTAAGACGGATGTGCAACATCTGGGTATCTTTATTGTAGACGTTTCGCCATCCAGTGGTTTTATCAATACAGATTCGTGGACATAATAGTTCTTTTATTTTCTTATTATGCCCAAGAATCTGTATTGATAAAGTCACTGGATGTCGAAACGTCTACAATAAAGATAACCAGATGTTGCACAAGTGTCTTAACTTTCATCTTGTTGGTATTGTACTTGGAGTTGGTGTGAAGAGCAACTCAGAGGTGAAGAATCTTCACGACTACGGTCCTAAAATTTGTATTGATAAAGCCACTGGATGTCGAAACAATAAAGATACCCAGAAGTTGCACATTTCTCTAATTTTCATCAGTTATAGTGATGTTTAAGCTATTGATTAATTATGGGAAAAAATGAACTCTTAAGTTGTTTAAGAGTTCATTTTTTCCCATAATTAATCAATACCTTAAACATCACTATAACTGATGAAAATTAGAGAAATGTGCAACTTCTGGGTATCTTTATTGTTTCGACATCCAGTGGCTTTATCAATACAAATTTTAGGACCGTAGTCGTGAAGATTCTTCACCTCTGAGTTGCTCTTCACACCAACTCCAAGGCTGCGGTACTGATTACCAGATATTTTGTATATTTCTTCAAGATTGATGGACTCACCACATCGACTCAAGGTTGAGGGACTGATTACCTCATTCTCCTCATGTTCTTCAAGTTTATCCTTTGTATGGACTGATGAAGCCACTGTGTGGTGAAACGTTTCCTCAATAAAGATACCCAAGAGTTGCACATAAGAACATAAGAACACAAGAAAGGAGGAACACTGCAGCAGGCCTGTTGGCCCATACTAGGCAGGTCCTTTACAATTCATCCCACTAACAAAACATTTGCCCAACCCAATTTTCAATGCTACCCTGTGTGTCTAATTTAACAACGTGTCGGTTCTTTGAACCATTCATCTACAATCTATATTTCTTCTGTCTTCCTGGAGAGAGAAACGTTGTCAACAACAAAAATATGACATTAGTTGCACTTGTGTCCTTTTACTTTACATATTGTCGGTAATTCTACCAACTTTATTACGATGATGATGATAATAATAAGAGATTATATGACTTAAGAAATCGTAATGACACGATTGCAAATAAACCATACCCCCGGCCGGGATTGAACCCGCGGTCATAGAGTCTCAAAACTCCAGCCCGTCGCGACGGGCTGGAGTTTTGAGACTCTATGACCGCAGGTTCAATCCCGGCCGGGGGTATGGTTTAAGAGATTATATATTTTATTTATTTTGCAGGTCATCCTGACACCTGAGGCTGACTCTTACTGTGTCAATACTTCAGGTATCCTGACACCTGAGGCTGGCTCTTGTTGTGTCAATACTTCAGGTATCCTGACACCTGAGGCTGGTTCTTGTTGTGTCAATACTTCAGGTATTCTGGCACAATATTCTGATACTTGTAGTGTCAATACTACACTGACTCTTGCAGTGCCAATATCACTGTTACAAATCTGAAGATTCTGTAAATACTGTATATATTGTTAACATAAGAACATAATACAATGACTACACTAAAAACATAGTTAAGTAAATTAATATACGACAATATTATTAATCATTATGTTGAAAACATCTGAAAAACTGTGTTTTAAGACAAATCAACGTACAGGTGTTGATGAACATTCACACTCGCTACAACACCCTTCTTCTCAAGAACTTCAGTGCGTATCTCTCACCAGATTTATTATAGACTATAAAACACTCAAACGTTCAATGTGTCTTAAAGAGCTTCCTGATAAATGTAATTTACTACAATACATGAGAACTCATATTGGAGAAAAACCATATCAGTATTCAGTGTATCTGAAAAAATTTTCTCAGAAATATACTTTAAAAAGGCACTTGATCATTCATACTCAAAACCGGTCTACAAGAAAATCGGAAACATCACACATCGGGTGGAGATCATACGATTCGACTGGACGAAGATTGGAAAACAGTGTGTTGTGTTCGCAAATCTGTGTTAGTTTACGCACAGATTAGTGTCGTTCCTGGTGATCCTTGGACTGTGTTCAGTGCTTCAGAGCAGTGAGCCACGAGAGGGTGGCTACGGGCCCCGACTGGGGCTCTGAGCCTCACAGCTCTGCACCCAGTGTGTGCGGCTGTGAGGTCACAGGCAGCAGCTCTGCTGCTGGCTCTGTCCCCACACCTACAGTCACCATGACAGATCCAGGAGAGCGGCCTAAACGTTCATTGGAATGCGGGGACGAGTTGGAGGACGACGTGGGGCAGGTGGGAGCCCCCACCAAGAAGGCCAAGGATGCAGTGGAGACTACTGTGTCTACAAATCTGCCACTAGGTCCGTCGACGGCCCCTACCCAAGGAGACTTTCGCCCCCAGATGGCCATAGGGGTCGTGGAAGGAAGCCAGGAGGATGTAGCTCCTCAACTGGCAAGGATGGAGCCATCCCAGGTCCCTACACCAGATGCGCCAGCTTCCACAGTGGACGGGGACTGGCTGACTCCACGTGAAAGGAGGAATTCCCGCTCAGCTCGGGCACAAGCAACCAGGGCCTTCAACAAATTCAAGGTTCCCAACTACGGGTTTGTAAGGTATCTGGATCTACCCCGCCTCAAGTTCTGCTGCGAGTTCACTCTCAGGAACGAGGTTCTGGTCATTCCTCGGGGCGAAGACTCTTACGAGGAGTTGAAGGGGCTGGTTATGATCCATCCCAGCATGGTGGAACTGGTTGCTTCGGAGAGGGTGTACAAGGGAGTGCTCTTACACGTCCCTGTGCCCCTCCCACTGGACCCCATTTTGGAAGTGCCCAATATTGTCAAGGCAGAGCTACTCACTGCAACGGTGAACAAGGTGCCCACCCGCCAGGTGCTGATCCACCACAAAGGTCCACTTCCCACGCACCTGGGCCTTAGGGTCTGGGGAAGATTCAAGACCCGACCATACCTGTCAGGCCCCGTACAATGCTTCAACTGTCAGGGGTTCAATCATATTGCAGCCACCTGCCAGCGAGAGAAGTGTGGTGTGTGCAGCAAGGCACACGACTCGAAGGACTGCATTGCAATCCTCAAACAGCCAACTGGCGAAGCCCATCGGCCAGAGCCCAAGTGTGCCAACTGCTCAAAGAGGCACCATGCCTGGAACCGGAGCTGTCCTGTGATGGTGCAGCACCGGCAGCAGGTTCGTCATCGGAACGACCCGACAGCCCCGCCGCCACCCAGCCTTGGAACTGCCCAGCAACAGTCAGCATGGGCTCCAATCACGGTTCCCTGGATACCGCAGGAGGGCAATACCAGCGAGTTCCCAGCACTGGGTTCCCAGCGGTGGCATCAGGGGGCAGGCACTGGTTTGCAGCAGCGCGGTCAATTGCAGGGTCAGATGGCAAGGTGGCCAAGACGACAGAATCATTGGGAAAAACAGCCACAGGCCAGTCACACTGCCCAGCAGGACCCAGCTGGGCACCAACATTCCTTGCCATACCACCAGCAGGCCTCTTCCCAAGGGCAGGCCCCTACTGTGAGCGGCCAGAGTCAGGCAGAGGTTCCCCGCCGGGGGGACTGGGAAGCCCATGGCCACTCAGGCCGGGCCCAGGGTGCACCCAGCTTATACTGCTGCAGTGTCGACAGCCACCCAGACATACCCAGTGACCCAGCCCTGACTCGACGGGTCGTCCAGCTCAATGCCTGCAGAGGTAATAGTCGAATCCTTTCCGGATAGACTGAAGAAAACCATCGGGGTCATCTCAGCGCTCCTCTGTCGCCTGCTGCCGTCGGCAGAGGACAGGGGCGCCTGCAGGCAGCTCCTGTCATGGATGCTGGGCGTGGTCCTGCTGGACAGGAAAGACTCAATGGAACTTCAAGCCATCATCCAGGAGTCCTTCCAGTCTGTGATGGAGGAGGCCCCGGAGTCGCCAACAACGGACGACGAGTCCCAGGCAGAGATGGAATCAGTGAGCCACCTCTGCGGCCCTTGAGGATCCTCCAGTGGTTGAAGTGATAGTGATTGAAGCTGCCGTTCAGGATGAGGTTGATGTCTTCCTGTTTCAGGAGACACTCACCGATTCGTCACGTCAAATGCAGTCACGTATTCCAGGATTCTCGGCCTGCTTTCAGCGCCTGGAAGGGACTGGCAGGGGCACGGCGATCTGCGTCAGGACCACTATCCCTCATTCAATCTCCAATGACCCCATCAACTGTGGGGAGGGCGTAGAGGTTCAGGCTGTCACCCTACACCTGGCAGATGGACCTCTCGTGGTTTACAAAATTTACAGAAGCTCTCAGTACACCCTTGACATTTCAGAGGTGGCAGCACTCGCCCCACGGGAGGGTCTTGTTGTGGCTGGGGATGTCAATGCCCACCACCCAATACTTTCTTCTGTCTCTCCTACCAACGGAGCTGGGAGGCACCTTGCGGCTGTGCTGGAGGAGGTCCCTGAGATCGCCCTCCTCAAAAATGGTGAGCCAACCCATCACTATGGTGGCCGCTTGGACGTCACACTCATCTCTAGGCGGTTGCTCTCGAGCGCGAGATGGGAGGTCCACCCCCATCTCACCAGTGATCACTTTGCAGTGGTCACCACGCTGATGGTCCAGCGGTGCCCGCTCCCCACACCTACCCCCAGATGGAATCTAAAAAAGGCCGACTGGCAGTGCTTCCAGGAGGTCATTGAGCGCTGGTGGGCAGAGTCTCCTTTCCAAAAGACCCAGGTTGTTACTGCTGGCCTCACACAAGCTGATGTACTAACCACAGCCCAGTTGGTCAGGTACCGACTTTAGGTGCATGTCTAGTGCCTTCTTGAAGACAGCCTGGGGTCTATTGGTAATCCCCTTATGTATGCTGAGAGGCAATTGAATAGTCTTGGGCCCCTAACACTTACTGTGTTGTCTCATTGTATTCGTGGTGTCCCTGCTTTTCATTGGGGGAATGTTGCATCTTCTGCCGAGTCTTTTGCTTTCATACATTGTGATTTTTATGTGCAGGTTTGGTATCAATCTTTACAGGACCTTCCAAGTGTATATTATCAAGTATCTCTCTCGCCTGCATTGAAGGGATCAAGGACCTTCAACCGTTCCCAGTAATTTACGTGCCTTATCGTACTGATGTGTGTATCAGGATCTGGTGAACCAGGCAACTACTGCTGCCCACACATAAACCAGCATTCGAACCAAAGCCCGGCTGACCAGGTACTGACTTTTCATGCCAACCCAGCGCTTTGTTGAAGACAACCATGGGTCCATTGGCAATCCCCTTTATGTATGCTGGGAGGCAGTTGAACACTCTTGGTCCCATGAAACTTATTGTGAGTTCTATTAGTGTACTCGTGGTGCCTCTGCTTTCCATTCTGAGAAAGGTGCATCTCCTGCAGAGTTTTTTTTTGCATTTGCAGGGAATGATTCTCCTGAGCAAGTTTGGTACTAATCCCTCTAGGATTTTTCCAAGTGTTTATTATCATGTATCTTTCTTGCCTGCGTTCCAGGGAATACATATTGAGAGACTTCAATAGTTCCCAGTAATTGTGCTTTATCGTACTTATGTGTGCTTTGAAAGTTCCCCTGCCTTGAAGGGGGCAGTTAGTGTACAGCAGTATTAAAGCCTATTACAATAATAATAATCACAATAATAATAATACTAATAATAATTGCAGACAGCAACCGCCCAGGGAAGTACTACCGTCCTGCCAAGTGAGTATAAAACGGAAACCTGTAATTGTTTTACATGATGGTAGGATTGCTGGGGTCCCTTTTTCTGTCTCATAACCATGCAAGATTTCAGGTACATCTTGCTATTTCTACTTACACTAAGGTCACACTACACATACATGTACAAGCATATATATACATACCCCTCTGGGTTTTCTTCTATTTTCTTTCTAGTTCTTGTTCTTGTTTATTTCCTCTTATCTCCACGGGTAAGTGGAATAGAATTCTTCCTCTGTAAGCCATGCTTGTTGTAAGAGACGACTAAAATGCTTTATGAATTGCTAAATTTAAGAGGAGTGTGAGGGAAAAGTTCAACAGATGGGAGTAGCGAGCGAGTATATGGTAACGATTGTTTGATTGCCGGCTGCTTGTTAAGGTAGGGTCAGTCTAGCTCCTGCTATCCTCCCCTTTTCTCCCCACCCCGAAAGGTGACGTTTGGGGCTCCTGCCAAACAGTAATCACTCGACTCACAGCTCCCAGCACAACTGTAAGTAAAAGCCTCTGCTCCTATTCTAGTGGATATTGGTTGAATGCTTCACTTTTGACCAATAATAAACTGAGTCCTTTCAGTTTTAAACTCCACATGAGACTTTTAGATAATCACCACCTTTTTTTATGTATCTTACACTTATCATGGAGAGTGATTTCTTAAGCAGTTGGTGGTAACCTGTCTCTCTTTCCAGCTTGGAATGACAGCTCGGGTCACCTGCCAACCAACGAGAAGTGTTGAAGGAGACGGACTGAAACCGGTCTTGAGACGTCACTTTATGATCTACCTACCTGATTAATTGTACAGGACACTACCTCTCATCTTTGTAGTGGTAAAGAACCTGCGTACCTGTCATCGGGACTTACTGTTCAAGGCTATAGACTCTGTGAAGAACTAGTCGTTGGGTTGTCACTAAACACCTGTGACCTCCCCCACATCAGCAACGGCTACAATTTCTACAAGACGGTGTCAACCTCCACCAGACACCCCAGTATAACTGTATATATTAGCATTGAATTCAAATGTCATTTTCCATCTCATTTTTCATTTTTATAAAGTAGGATACACCTTCATGTTTCAATGTTTTATCTTTGCATTACTAAATAATAAAGTGTTACAGGTAACGCTCTTTCGCTTGTTCGACTTTTGGATAGAGAGTTCAGGAATTGATCATAGTTATGAATCTCTTAGAGATTTAATGGTTACTGACCAGTTCCTGACAGCTCTTCACCACCAAATACGAACATTCATTAGAGAACGTAACCTGATTAAAGCTGATGAAGTTGCTGAGGCCGCTGACTTGTATGCTGAGGCTCACAATTCCTATAAAGACCAAAAGGGATCGAACCCTAAGGGCAAGGGTTCACCAGATCAAAAGAAAACAAAGCCTCTAATAGAAAGCAAACTAACTTCTTTTATTCCTGTGTAGTGATACTGGTCCTGTGGGGAGCAGCAGCAGGATAATACTGCACCACCTCTAGGGGCCCTTAACAACAACAACCTGTGCACGCCAAGGGGAATCACTCGGTTCTATAATACCCTCCTTCAGCAGCCTCTGAGTTTCTTTCTCAATGAACATCCGATCCTCATAAGAATAGCGGCGTGACTTAGCTGATATAGGATGGCAATCCGCGGTAAGATTTGCAAACAGCAATTATTAGATGTACTAGTCATTATATTTTGTTGTTGCAGAAGTACTATGAAGATTCTATGTTCAATAAAGCCTAGAGATAAGGCCTGTGTTTCTATCACAACATCCTGTTTGTCATTTATGTGGTGATAAGGGACATAAACGTCCCTATTGTTCTTCTAAGAAGGTCCAAAAAGTTGGAAGATGTTTTAAAGACTGTAATGACCAGGCACCCTTCTGTTCAGGAACAGTTAACAGACTTAATGTATCTACCATTTTACTAGACACTGGATGCACATGTATAGTCATTTCTGATAAGCTGTTCCCTAACCTTAAAGAAATTCATTCCTCTGCTATACTTTCAGACTACTTGGGCCGTACGGACACTTTTCCTACCATCCGTTGTTACATTAGGTTTAAATGGTTCACAGGTTGGTCTGAAGCCGTACTAGCTCCCATCACTTCTTGCTCCGTACTAATAGGTAATGTAAAAAGTGCCATTCTTCCTTCTGAGGTTGACCTTTCATCACCAAAGATGGACATCAGTTTTTCAGCTCCCCTTCCTGTAGAGTCAGAGAAGCCCCTCGATAGTTCAGATGAGGCAATGTCTCGGGATATTCATGTGGGGTTAGAAACCAGTGATACTACTCTCGAAAGCGAGATAGTAGAATCACCGGTTCACTTGTTAGATTAAAGTGAGGATATCACCTCCGATACTATAAATGTCTTGACTAGGGCTCGGACCAAAGCCCAGGCTTCTCCTACTGTCCATCCTTTGATTTTCCCCGACTTTAAGCCTTTAGATATATCGAAGTACTCCTTTGTCAATTTACAACGTAATTGCCCTTCTCTTCAGAATTGCCATAATGCAGCTAGACAAAATCAAGTTATCCAAAGAAAAAACTTTTCATATAAATTTGAATATATAAAAGGCATCTTTTATAAATCAGTATTCAAATTAAATTCAGATGAGATAGACTATTCTATCTTAGTTGTTCCAAGTCAATGCAGAGAGACTGGTCTTAAAATAGCTCATGACCTACCAGTGGACGGACATTTCTCGCATCGTAAAACCTTAAATAAAATTAGGGAAACCTATTTTTGGCCCAAAATGTCCTCAGATATCACTACCTATTGTAGATCGTGTAAAGTATGCCAACTGTCATCCTCCCGAGGTACCCGGCGAGTACCTATGGTCAAAATGCCAATCTTTAAGGTACCGTTTGAAAGAGTAGCTATTGACATCGTTGGTCCTTCATCATCACTTTCATCTGGGGGACAGATATATATTAACATTAGTTGATTATGCTTCGAGTTTCCCTGAAGCTATACCCTTAAAGTCCATAACTACTACAGAGGTGGCTGAAGCCCTTTGTCCATCTTTTCCAGAGTTGGCATACCTAGAGAAATTTTGTCTGACCGTGGGCCACAATTCACATCTGACTTAATGCAACATCTCTACCAACTTCTGGGAGTGAAGCCTCTCTTCACCACACCCTATCATCCCAGCTGTAATGGCAGAATTGAGTGCCAGCATTCGGTTCTAAAGTACATTTTAAGGAAACTTTGCTCCCTTAAACCTAAGGAGTGACATCGTTACCTACCCTGTGCTTTGTTTTTCATGAGGGAAGTTCCCAGAGACTCTGGGGTTTTCACCTTTTGAACTTCTCTATGGTAGACAGGCCAGAGGTCCATTGTCCATCTTTCATGACTTATGGACTAATTAGGAAATGAATGCTGAGGTTCAGTCTTCTTACAAATTTCTCCTTGACCTTAGATCCAAACTTGAGGTGACCTCTGACATAGTTTCGAAAAACTTAAGCTTGTCAATGGACCAGTACAAAACCTATTTTGATTCCAAGAGTCAGAGGAGAAGTTTTAAAGTAGGGGATGAAGTTCTGGTACTTTTACCAAAAAAATCAAATAAATTATTAGTAGCATGGAAAGGTCCGTATAAGGTATTAAAAATTTGTGGGAAGGTTGATTATCTCATAGAAGTCAAGGGAAAACCCAATCTTTATCATATCAACATTCTTAAGAAATATTACCGATGAAATTCGGTTAACTGTTTGAATGACTTTGATTTAGTTTTTCCACACATACTTGATACGACAACTGAGGAGTGTAAGGTGTGCGTAATTGACACCTCTAACGTAGACTATGACAAAGAACTACATGACTTGGTGACTCTTGACCACTCGGGTGCAACAAACATTAATATTAATGAGTCTTTGGATGACCATAAGAAACATGAACTACTTCAATGTGTGAGTAACTTCTCAGACGTTTTTACTGATATTCCAGGTGTCACCTCCACGGTAGTCCATAAGATTGACGGAAAATCCTATCAAACGGAAATTATACCCAGTTCCAGCTCACCTTAGGGATGCATTTGACCGAGAGGTAGACAAATTATTAAAACTAAAGATCATTGAACCTTCAGTATCTGCATATTGCTCACCAGTAGTCATGGTTAAGAAGGAGGATAATTCATATAGACTTGCTATTGACTTCAGAGGCCTTAATGCTATAACTCTGTGGGATGCTGAGCCTATGCCCTTAATAGATAGCGATCTACACAAATTTTATGACTCTTCCTTCTTTTTAGAGATTGATATTGCACAGGCATATCATCAAGTAATGCTAGATCCTTCTTCTGAGCAGTACACCGCTTTTCCTACCCACAAAGGACTTATGCAGTATAGAACTATGCCCTTCGGTTTGGTAACTGCCTGTGCTACCTACATAAGACTGATGAGAAAGACCTTGGGTAATATGCCAAATGTTTTGAGTTTATTTTGATAACATTTGCGTAATGACATCGACGCGGAGCAAGCATATCCAAACATTAACGTCAGTTTTACGTAGGTTACGCTCACATGGCCTCACTGCCAAGCCAAAGAAATGGTTCCTTGGGTATAACAAGATTAGATATCTCGTACTGATCCTTTCTAATAACTCTTTGCAGCCTCTCCTCAGTAAGATCGAAGCTATATTAGAGTTTAAATTCCCCAAAACCAAGAAGCTCATGCGTAGCTTTCTTGGTTCTGTAAATTTTTATGTAAAGTTTATCCCGAACCTCACTGCTCTTACAGGCATCTTATCTGACTACCTTAAAAAGTCTGTGAAGGAACCTCTTGAACTTTCCAACGTAGCTCGAGAAAAGTTTAATGAGATTAAGGACATCTTCTCTAAAGACCCTATACACAAAATTCCAGATATTAATAAGCCATTTTGTTTAAGGACTTATGCCTCCAATACCGGCTTAGGTGCAGTGTTACTACAGTACCGTGATGATACGCCCTTCCCTATATGCTTCCTTAGCCGGAAACTTCTTCCTGCAGAAACAAGATACTCCACCATAGAAAAGGAATGTTTGGCCCTTGTGTGAGGTATCTCCAAACTTAAATTTTATTTACTGGGAAAAGAATTTATTTTAGAGATGAATCACAAGCCTTTGATATACCTAGAAACTTTTAAGGGAACCAACAGTCGCTTCTTGAGGTGGTCATTGGCACTCCAAGCTTTTAAGTTTCATATTGTAGATATCAATGGTTCATCCAATTATTTCTCTGACTGGTTAAGTCTTGACAGTCAGTAGATTTGGTGCCTTACGCAACTTTGTATCAGAACTGTTTCCTTGCCTATTCTTCTTATACTCCTTGACTGTAAATCTTGGTATGGGGGAGTGTGAGGGAAAAGTTCAACAGATAGGAGTAGCGAGCGAGTATATGGTAACGATAGTTTGATTGCCGGCTGCTTGTTAAGGTAGGGTCAGTCTAGCTCCCACTATCACCCCCTTCCCTTTTCTTCCCACCCCGAAAGGTGACGTGTGGGGCTCCTGCCAAACAGTAATCACTCGACTCACAGCTCCCAGCACAACTGTAAGTAGAAGCCTCTGCTCCTATTCTAGTGGATATTGGTTGAAAGCTTCACTTTTGACCAATAATAAACTTAGTCCTTTCAGTTTTAAGCTCCACATGAGACTTTTAGATAATCACCACATTTTTTAAGTATCTTACACTTATCGTGGAGTGATTTGTTAAGCAGTTGGTGGTAACCTCTCTCTTTCCAGCTTGGAATGACAGCTCGGGTCACCTGCCAACCAACGAGAAGTGTTGAAGGAGACGGACTGAAACCGGTCTTGAGACGTCACTTTATGATCTACCTACCTGATTAATTGTACAGGACACTACCTCTCATCTTTGTAGTGGTAAAGAACCTGCGTACCTGTCATCGGGACTTACTATTCAAGGCTATAGACTCTGTGGAGAACTAGTCGTTGGATTGTCACTAAACACCTGTGACCCCCCCCCCAAATCAGCAACGGCTACACAAGACGGTGTCAACCTCAACCAGACACCCCAGTATAACTGTATATATTAGCGTTGAATTCAAATGTCATTTTTCCAATTCATTTTTCATTTTTCTTTAAAGTAGGATACACTTTCATGTTTCAATGTTTTATCTTTGCATTACTAAATAATAAAGTGTTTATCTTTGTGAATTATTTCTTTTTCTATTCATTAATTTTCCTGAGGAGGAGCCAGCCTTGGTAATACTGTCTGAAGTTGTTACAGGGCTGAGTAAGCCTCGGTGGGATATGGCTGGTGCGTTGAAAGAAAGAATAATAATAATAATAATAATAATAATAATAATAATAATAATAATAATAATAATTGTAATTATAATAATAATTATAATAATAATTATTATTATTATTATTATTATTATTATTATTATTATTATAATTATTATTATGTAGAGTAGAGAGCTTTGGACCAAACAATGCAGTCTTGCAAGGAACTAGGCCTCAAGGTCTCCGTCGAGAATTTTATTGCAATGATGTTCAAGGGACCAGATCCTATGAATAGATTACGCATTCAGGATATAGAACTTGAGTGGACAGGCTCCTACCTGTACTTGGGAATCTACATTGATAAAAAGCTGTCTTTCAGAAATAGGCCGAGCATGTCAGCTCCGGTGCTCTACTCAGACTCAACACCACGAGAGCCATGCCGAGGCACCATGCAGGGGCCAGCTTGTTCTATATACAAGCTGTATGCTCTCTCACTGACTACGGCCACATTAGTGTACCATAGAGTAAACGAACCAGACAAACTGTTGCCCGAGATAATAACATCCTCCTCCTCGCTAGTGTCCATGGTTAGGAGTGCATACGGTGTTGTCCCTCATAAGACGCATCAGACGAACTGACCAGACCAGTGCTTGAGCAGCATACGTTGCAACATTGCAGAACCCTTTCTCCTTCGGGAGCCAGAGACGGGTCATCGCAAGATTGGGACCCGTGCCAGGAGTCCGGTCTTGGCGAACGTTATACATATTCATAAGCTGTTTTTTTTTCAAGATTTATTGACTGACCACATCGACTCAAGGCTGAAGGACTGATTACCTCATATCTCCTCATGTTCTTCTCCATTCTCCTTAGTTTGGAAGTAGGTCATGCCTAAAGATTTAGGCAGATGAAGAATCCCCTGTATTAAGATTCTTTTTATGGACTGATGAAGCCACTGTGTGGTGAAACATTTCTTTTTTAAAAATACCTGAATGTTGCACATGTGTCTAATATATCAACTTGTCGGTTCTCCGAATCTTTCATCTACATTGCTGTCAGACACAGCAACAACTTGGGATCTTAATACAGGGAATTCTTCACTTGCCTAAACCTTTAGGCATGACCTACTTCCAAATTAGTCAGATGTGACACCACCTAAGAGTGGTGCACCCCTCCTGCCTACAGTATATAAGCCACTTCTTGGAACATATTCTGTATTATTTTTAAGATTGATGGACTGATTACATTGACTAAAGGCTGAGGGACTGATTACTTCAAATCTCCTACTGTTCTTCACCAAGTGTAGTGGAGGAACAGAAATCAGCAGGAAGAGAAAAGAGAAGGGAGGTTTCTTCAACATATTTTATACTAATGCACGTTGTACGAGAAATAAGATGGACGAATTGAGATTAGTTGCAAGTGCAGGTAACACTGATGTTTTTACCATAACTGAGGCATGGTTTAATATAAAAAATCGGGACATGCCTACAGAATTTCACATTCAGGGTTTTAAATTGTTTCAAGTAGATAGAAGTATCGGTAAAGGGGTAGGGTGACAATCTATGTCCGAGATCGTTAAAACTGTTGCATAAAAATGGCTATAAAGTCTGAAAAAACACATACAGTCTGTCTGGATAGAATTTTCAGAGGGGTACGAAAAATTGATTTTAGGTGTGCTATACCGTCCCCCATACTTAGATAGGGACCAAGGGAGACTGCTATGGGAGGAAATTGGTAAGGCCACAAGGCACGATAACGTCTATTTCTAGGGGACTTAAACTTTACACAGATTGGAATTTTTTGACTGGAAATTTAAAATCTATTTACTTTTTAGAAATAATTCAGGAACTTTTTTTTTTTTAAGCAATTTGTGACAGAACCTACACTGGGATATAACCTGCTTGACTTGGTTCTGGCAAACAAGGAAACCCTTAATAATATTTTAGAAATTACTGAGGTACTCGGCACAAGTGACCACAAATCAATTACCTTTAGCATAGTAGGAACAACTCATTAACGGTCTCAGATTTTTGCTTAGCACATTACAATGTGCTTAGAGAACATTTATCATCTGTGGACTGGGATAATGCAGAGAGCTATCAACTTGACAGTTTTCTAAACACTATACACACTGCCCAAAGAACGTTTTTCCCTTATAAAGAAATCAGATAGAAGAGAAATGACCCAAAATGGATGAATAATACGCTCAAATATCTTTTAGGGCAGAAAAAGGAATTTATAGGCACGTCAGAGGAGGAGTGGGTCATCTTATGAATCAAAATAATGGCATTAAGAGGGACGTTAAAAAGGGAATATGAAAAGTTAAACAGGACTACGATATTAAAGTCGCTAGGGACTCGGAAACTAACCCAAAAGATTTTTTCCAGGTTTATAGAACAAAAGTTAGAGACAAGGTAGGTCCCCTTAAAAATAACTCTGGGCATCTTATTGATATGGAGAATGAAATTTGCTCGATTTTTAATGTTTTTTCTTTCGGTTTTCACACAGGAAGACACTAACAATATATCAGTAATTAATTTTGTATAGGGCCTGAAGAAGATAAATTATGTAATATCACAGTCACTAGCGAAATGATTATGAAACAAGTAGACCGACTGAAACATAATAAATTGCCTGGTCCAGATGAGCTTATTTCAAAGGTTCTTAAGGAATGCAAAAAGGTACTCAGAGAACCATTAATTAATATTTTAAATTATCTCTTCAAACTGGTGTAGTGTCTGATATGTTGATGATGGCTAAAGTAATTCCTAATTTTAAAGCAGGGGACAAGTCGTTAAATTCAAATTATCGCCCAGTAAGGCTAACCTCAGTTGTAGGCAAATTACTAGTGTCAATTATAGCTGATATTATATGAAGCCATCTTGATAAGCTTAATTTGATTAATGATATTCAGCGTGGATTGACGAAGGGCTGTTCCTGCTTAGCTAATTTATTTATTTTTTTTTATTTAAAACAACACAATACATTAAATAGATAAAAGAACACAGTATCAGTTCTTACACAAAATTATAAATCTCATTGTCTAAATGCACACAGACGATTAACGTTGTGTTGTCATAACTGTCCCTCATCCCCTATACATTATATCCCATGTAACTATGTTAAGTAAGATTACACAAGATAACATAACAATATCCATCATTATTATTATTATAACCAAAGAAGACCCAAACCTACAAACTGCATTATTTTTTCCACTTTGTTATTTATATATTATTAATCCTTCATACAGAATCCTTACAAATGCCATAACTGATTCTGTTACACACTATTAATTTTATATTTCCATACACTTGTCACGATTACCGTTAATTTTGATAGATCTGATCCTGGCAGAAAATTTTTACTAATCTTCCCCCTTCACCCCGAAGCAAAAAAAACTAATATCACCAACAGATTGGGATATATACAAACTTTTACTAGATTTCATCAAATGTTACATTGCTATTTTGACAATGGAGTGTATCACCACCCCAAAAAGAATGTACATTATTATATTTTCCTAAAAAAGATAGAAATTTACTATACATGAGAGTTGTTTAATAACCTTTTAAAATGAAGTTTGTAAAAAAAGCATTCAAAACGCTCTAAATCTTCGAAATATGCAGTAAAATATGATTTTAGCACATTTTTCTGAGTTTTTTAATGCTTCAAGTGTTTTTAAAAAAAATATTTGGAATATTCAAAATTAATATTGATTTCTATCGATTTTATTAGGATTTTCTAAAAATGTCTAAAATGCATGTTAATGTTGAAAAATCATTAATAATAATATTTTGTGGCATATGTCGACTATTCAAGGCATATTCAAGCATATGAGGAAAAACTTCATTTGTTGAGTCAAATATGTATTTTTAAAGTACTTCAAAAAAATAGCATAATTTTGCTTACTTCTCGCATAAAATTCAAATGCAGCAGTAATTATGTTTTAAAAGAGTGAAAATCTATGAATTATAGCTATAAAAGGAAGTTTGCCAGAAAAACCATACAAGATGCTCTAAGTCGTCGTAATACGAAACAAAATATCATTTTAGCACCTGTTCCTGAGTTTTTAAATGTTTCAAGTATTTTTAGAAAATATATTAGGTATTCAAAATAATTATTGATTTTTATCAACTTTCAGTGGGATTTTTTTTAAAATATACAAAATATTCATAAATATTGGAAAATCAGTAAAAATCATGTTTTCTGGCGTATTTCGACGATTTAACTCTTTCAAAAAAATGCTAGGAATACTTTATTCTTTTTACTTATAATATGTTATGAGACTTCAGGAAAGTCTCATAATTTAGCTTACTTTTAGCAATAAATTAGTTGTAGTAGAAGGTTTTATTAAAAATGCGAAATTCTAAGTATTTTAGCTAAAAAATATGGTTTATCTAAAAAAGCATTCAAAACGATCCAGATCGTCGATATACACAGTAAAATATGATTTTTAGCACATTTCCACCTATTTCTATTGTGATTTTTTAAAAATATCTAAAATATATGTTAATCTTGAAAAATCATTAAAAATCATATTTTTCGTCATATTTCGACGATTCAAGGCATTATCAAGACTTTAAATAAAAATATAATTTTTTTGAGCTTGAATTTGTATTTTGAAAGTACTTCACAAATTTAGCATAATTTTGCTTACTTTTAGAAAGCATAAAATTAAGTTGCAGCTTTAATTCTCATTTATAAATCTGAAAATCCATGAATTTTAGCGTTAAAATGAAGTTTGCCAAAAAAGCATTCAAAACGCTCTAAATCATCGAAATATGCAGTAAAATATGATTTTAGCACATTTTTCTGAGTTTTTTAATGTTTCAATTATTTTCAAAAAATATTTGAAATATTCAGAGTTAATGTTGATTTCCATCTATTTCTATTGGGATTTTTTTAAAAATGTCTAAATTATATGTTAATGTTGAAAAATCATCTAAAATCATATTTTTTGACGTATATCGATGATTCAATGCATTTTCACGAATTTTAGGAAAATTTCAATTCTAGAGCTTAAATTTGTATTTTGAAAGTACTTTCAAAAGTAGCATAATTTGGCTTTCAGTGGAATTATTTTTAAAATATAAAAAATATTTATAAATATTGAAAAAATCATTAAAAATCACATTTTTTGGCATATTTTGACGATTTAACTCTATTTAAAAAAATACTATTAAAGCATTTACTTATAATATGTTATGAGACTTCAGAAAAGTCTCATAATTTAGCTTACTTTAGCAAAAAATTCGTTGTAGCAGAGGGTTTTATTAAAAATGCGAAATTCTAAGTATTTTAGCTGAAAAATATGGTTTCTCTAAAAAAGCATTCAAAACGATTGAAATCGTCGAAATATGCAGCAAAATATGGTTTTAGCTCATATTTCTGAATATTTTAATGTTTCAAGTATCTTTAAAAAAATATTTGAAATATTAAAAAATAATATTGATTCTTATCGATGTTTACTGGAATTTTTAAAAAATTATTAAAATATATGTTAATGTTGAAAAATCATTAAAAATCACATTTTCTGGCAAATTTCGACGGTTCAAGGCATTTTCACGCATTTCAGGAAAAACTTAATTTTTGAGTTAAAATTTACAAAATTCACGAAAACAGCATAATTTTACTTACATTTAGCATAAAATTCAATTGCAGCAGAAATTCTGATTTAAAAGTGTGAAAATGATTGAATTTTAGCTTCAAAATAAAGTTTGCCAAAAAAGCATTCAAAACGCTCTAAATAGTCGAAATATGTAGTAAAATATGATTTTAGTACATTTTTGTGAGTTTTTTAATATTTCAAGTATTTTTTAAAAAAATATTTGAAATTTTCAAAATTAATATTGATTTTTATCGATTTTTATTGAGATTTTTTAAAAATATCAAAAATATATGTAAATGTTGAAAAATCGTTAAAAATCATATTTTTTGACAAATTTAGACGATTCAATGCATTTTCAGGGATTAGAAGAAAAACTTCATTTTTTGAGTTAAAATATATATTTTCAAAATAATTCACGAAAACAACATAATTTTGCTTCCTTTCAGCATAAAATTCAATTGCAGCAGTAATTCTGATTTAAGACTTATATATTATAGCTAAACTTATATATTATAGTAAAAAAAATGATGTTTTTCCAGAAAAACCTTAGAAGACGCTCTAAATTGTCGTAATATGCAATGAAATGTCATTTAACATCTGATCCTGAGTTTTCAAATGTTTCAAGTTTTTTTTTTTTAAATATATTGAATATTCAAAATAATTACTGATATTTATTTACTTCCAGTTGGATTTTTAAAAAATATGCAAAATATTTATATATATTGAAAAATCACTAAAAGTCACATTTTTTCAATATTTCGTCGATTTATCTCTTTTTCAATGATTTATACGAAAAATTAATTTTTTCTGATAATATGTTTTGACTAAGTACTTCAGAAATGTCTTATAATTTAGCTTACTTTTAGCAAAAAATTTAGTTGTAGTAGAAGATTGGATGAAAAATTCGAAATTCTAAGTATTTTAGTTAAAACTCTGGTTTGTCTAAAAAAGCGATCAAAACGCTCTAAATCGTCGAAATATGCAGTAAAATACGATTTTAGCACATTTTTCTGTTCAAAGTTACTACTGATTTACATCGATTTTTATTAGATTTAAAAAAAATGTCCAATATATATATTATTGTTGAAAAATCATTAAAAATAATTTTTCTTGGCATATTTCGATGATTCAAGGCATATTCACGAATTTCAGGAAAAATTTAATTTTTTGAGCTTAAAATATGTATTTGAAAGTACTTCATAAAAATAGCGTAATTTTGCTTACTTTTAGTATAAAAGTCAGTTGCAGCTTTAATTCTCATTGATAAGTGTGAAAATCCATGAATTTTAGCTTTAAAATGAAGTTTTTTAAAAATGCTAAATTCGAAGTATTTTAACTAAAAATATGGTTTATCTAAAAAAACATTCAAAATTATCTAAATCGTCGAAATATGCACTAAAATATGATTTCAGCACACTTTTCTGAATATTTTAATGTTTCAAGTATTTTTACAAAAATATTTGAAATATTAAAAATTAATATTGATTTTTATCGATTTTTATTGGAATTTCTAAAAAAATGTTTAAAACATACGTTAATGTTGAAAAATCATTAAAAATCACAATTTCAGTCAAATCTCGACGATTCAAGGCATTTTCAAGCATTTCAGGAAAAACTTCATTTCTGAGTTAAAATTCACAAAAATACACGAAAATAGCATAATTTTACTTCTAGCATAAAATTCAATTGCAGCCGAAATTTTTATTTAAAAGTGTGAAAATCAATGAATTTTAGCTTCAAAATGAAATATTCAAAATGTTCTAAATCGTCGAAATATGTAGTAAATTATGATTTTAGCACATTTTTCTGAGTTTTTTATATTTAAGTATTTTTTAAAAAATGTTTGAAATAGTCCAAATTAATATTGATTTCTATCCATTTTTAATGAGATTTTTTAAAAATGTCAAAAATATATGCAAATGTTGAAAATCGTAAAAATCATATTTGTTGACAAATTTCAACGATTCAATGCATTTTCAAGGATTAAAACAAAAACGTAATTTTTTGAGTTAAAATATATATTTTCAAAATAATTAACAAAAACAACATAATTTTGCTTCCTTTGAGCATAAAATTCAATTGCAGCAGTAACTCTGATTTAAAACTTTGAAAATCTATGAATTATAGCTAAAAAATGATGTTTGTCAGAAAAACCATACAAGACGCTCTAAATCGTCGTAATATGCAATGAAATGTCATTTTAGCATCTGATCCTGAGTTTTCAAATGTTTCAAGTATTTTTAAAAAAATATCTTGGATATTCAAAATAATTACTGATATTTATTTCTTTCAGTGGGATTTTTTAAAAATATACAAAATATTTATAAATATTGAAGAATCACTAAAAGTCATATTTTTTTTTCAATATTTCAACGATTTATCACTTTTTCAATGATTTATGCGAGAAATTCATTTTTGCTGATAATATGTTTTAACTAAATTTTTCAGAAATATCTCATAATTTAGCTTTCTTTTAGCAAAAAATTTAGTTGTAGCAGAAGATTTGTTTAAAAATGCGATATTCTAAGTATTTTAGCTAAAAAATCTGGTATGTCTAAAAGAGCGTTCAAAACACTGTAAATCGTCGAAATATACAGTAAAATACGATTTTAGCATATTTTTCTGAGTTTTCTAATGTTCAAAGTTACTAACGATTTCCATCGATTTTATTAGATTTTTAAAGAATGTCTAATATATATGTTAATGTTGAAAAATCATTAAAAGTCAAATTTCTTGGCATATTTCGATGATTCAAGGCATTTTCAAGCATTTCATGAAAAACTTGGATTAAAATATGTATTTTCAAAGTACTTCTAAAAAATAACATAATTTTGCTTACTTTTATTATAAAACTCAATTGCAGCATTAATTCTGATTTAAAACTGTGAAAATCTATGAATTTTAGGTAAAAGATAACTTTAGTCGGGAAAGCATTCAAAAGGCTCTATATCCTCGAAATATGAAGTAAAACATGATTTTAGCACATTTCTCTAAGTATTTTAATGTTTCATGTATTGTTAAAAAAATATTTGAAAGATTCAAAATTAATATTGATTTCCATCTATTTCTATTGGGATTTTTTAAAAATGTCTAAAACATATGTTAATCTTGAAAAATCATTAAAAATCATATTTCTCGGCATATTTCGACGATTCAAGGCATTATCAGGAATTTAGTGAAAAATATATTTTTTTGAGCTTAAATATGTATTTTCAAAGTACTTCACAATAATAGCATAATTTTGCTTACTTTTAGAAAGTATAAAATTAAGTTGCAGCTTTAAATCTTATTTATAAGTGTGAAGTTTTTCGATATTACAACCCAGGATTCCAAATGGCCTGTTATTCCGGGTGTAATGGGAGCAAAATAAACACAGCAGAAAAGTTTAGACTTATATTATCCTTCACCAATTGTACAGTGATAAGTATAGTGCACTCCACGGTAAGCAAGGCAGAAATAGAAGCCACAAGATAGCAGACCGTGCTTCAAGCAGCTCTAGAATGGGAATGACAAGGGCATACAGGAGAGTGGTACCCACATAACCCCTGCGATTTCCAAAACCATCTTGTGTGATGAATGGTTTGAAAAACCGACAAGTTGAAGATTGAGACACTTATGCAGCATATGGGAATCTTTATTCAGGAAACGTTTCGCCACACAGTGGCTTCATCAGTCCAATACAAAGAGGAAGGCGTAAGGAGAGGAGGAGAATGAGGTAATCAGTCCCTCAACCTGGAGTCGATGTGTTCAGTCCATCAATCTTGTAGAATGTACAGCATAGGGCCGTAGACGTGGCTTATATACTGTAGTGAGGTGAGGTGAAGCAGGCGGAGGCGAGGTCAGAAGACTGATGAAGCCACTGTGTGGCGAAACGTTTCCTGAATAAAGATTCCCATATGCTGCATAAGTGTCTCAATCTTCAAAACCATCTTATTGGCTAGAACCTGGTCACTAGTTGAACGACGGGGCCCCATCATCAACTCTTAGCAACCTGGTTCGCTGGTTGGGGGAGATAGCCTGTAGATGAGGGTGTGTACATACGCCGAATAAAGGTTATGTACTCTTTGCATGCCACACCCCCACCCCGAGAAGGCTCATGATTAGGCTGCCACCTCCCAGTGGTAACCGTGCTGCCATGGCACAAAATAATGGGACCGCCTTTCCTCTCCACCATCCAACTCTTAGATAGAGCTCAGCTTTTCTCGTGACAAAAAGCCAAACCCTAAACTCAGAGTGAGACAGCAGTCAGTCAGGCTAGCATAGGTCCAAGATACAGGCGGACGGTAGCCCGCATCCCCTCACTAAAAAAAAAACCCACACCAGGGGATAAAAAAAAGAGCGTGAAAAGGGGTTACCACAAATAATATAGCATCTTAACCTAAATAAATAAAAATATTAGACTAGATAAAGAGTCCGCCAACACATTTTCTTTGCCGGCAATATATTTAATTCTGAGTGAGTATGGTTGCAGTCTTAGCTTCCAGCCTTGTGTTGTGGTTCTTCATGGCTTGGAGATATACTAGAGGATTGTGATCACTGTAGATTGTTACCACCTTCGATGTCTGGCCCACATAAACATCGAAATGCTCCAAAGCCAGTACAAGCGCGAGGGCTTCTTTTTCAATGGTAGAGTAAGCCCTCTGATGTGGCTGGATCTTGGCTGAAAAGTATGCTACAGGCTGCAACTCCTCATTCTCGTTTTGTAATAGTACTGCCCCAACCCCAGACTCACAAGCATCAACCTGTAATGAAAAAGGTTTGGAGAAGTCTGGAGACAAGAGAATGGGTGCAGCACACAATATTCTTTTTGCCTTGTCAAAAGAAGTTTGACAATCTGGTGTCCAATTAAAGGGAACTTTGTGACTGGTAAGAGGTAAGAGGGGCTACAATATCTGAGAAATTCTTACAGAATCTTCTGTAAAATCCTATCATGCCTAGGAAACGTTGAAGAGATTTCGTGTCATGAGGAACTGGATAATCTTTAATAGCAAGAACTTTAGCAAGTTTAGGAGCAACTTTACCACTACCTACTTCATGGCCTAGAAAAGTGACAGTGGCCTGGCCAAAGGAAGATTTAGATAAATTAACTGTTAAATGGGAACTCTGAAAGGTCTCAAAAAGAGCCTTAAGTCTAAGTAGGTGTTGATTCCAAGTATCAGACACCACAACAATATCATCTAGGTACGCTGCCGTGCCTTCAAGTCCTTTAATAGCCTGATGGATAAGTTTCTGGAATGAAGAGGGGGAATTTTTCATTCCGAAGGGGGTAACTGAGTATTGATAATGACCTTCTGGAATTACGAAGGCAGAGATTTCCTTCGAATTATCCGTTAAAGGTACCTGATAGTAACCTTTAAGGAGATCTAACTTGGACACAAAAGTAGCCTTACCAACAAAGTCAATTACGTCATCCAGACGAGGAAGAGGGTAAGCATCTGTAATTGTGACCTCATTCACCTTACGGTAGTCTGTACACATACGAAACCCTCCATCAGCCTTCTTCACAAGGATGCACGGTGAAGCCCATGGACTAGATGACTCCTCCACTAAACCATGCTTTAACAAAAATTCTACTTCCTGCTGAAGTAACCTTTGCTTTTCAGCATTAGCTCTGTAGGGGGAGAGTTTAATTGGTTTAGAGTTTCCCACATCCACATCATAACCTAACGTACATTTTTTCGGCACATCCGAAAAAATATTAGGATATGACTGTAGAAGCTCAGTTAAATTTGTTGCTTGCGTTTCAGATAGTCCCTCCATTAAAGGGCTAGGATCCTTGAGGAGGACAGAATTTGAAAGTTTAATATTAATTTCAGAGATAAAGTGCAAAGAATCAGAGTCGTCCTCAGAGGTAGAGGACAGAGTCATTACTGGGACTTTATGTGGTGTATGAAAAGATTTTAATTGATTGATGTGGTAAATTTTAGTTTTTGAGGTCTTATCAATGGGAGCTGCCACATAATTTACATCAGATTATCTACTTACAATCTGCATAGATCCCGTAAATCTAGCTTTCAAGGTGTGGCCAGGTATAGGTTCCTGCACCAACACCTTGTCTCCTGGATGGAAGGAGCGGAATTGTGCACTTCTGTCATACCTCTGTTTCATCTTACTTTGAGCTGTCTTTAGGTTAGCCTTTGCTAACTGACGTGCGACCTGCAACCTTGAAGACGGGTTGTAGAGTGTTGAGCTAACGTCTTCTCTCATCCATCCTTCTTTGAGCACCCGAAGAGGACCTCGTACACTGTGCCCAAAGATCAGCTCAAACGGACTATACCCTGTAGACTCTTGCACCGTCTCTCGTACTGAGAACAGCAACAAAGGTAGTGATTCATCCCAGTCTGTAGGAAAGTGCATGCAAAAAGTTCTCATCATAGTTTTTAACGTCTGATGGAATCTTTCCAAGGCGCCTTGGGACTGAGGATGATAAGCAGTGGATAAGTTGTTAATACTTCCCTAAATGCTTTGGCAGTAAAGTTAGTACCTTGATCACTTTGAATAGTTTTAGGAATGCCAAAACAATTTGGTTAAAGCTTTGAGAATAGCTTTAGTATTAATACTGCGCATGGGAATTGCTTCAGGATATCTGGTTACTTTATCCATAATCTTAAATAAATATTGATTTCCAGACTTTGACCTAGGTAGTGGACCTACACAATCTATAATTAAATCAGTAGGTATAGGTTGAAGAGGTGCAGGTTTAATGGAATGTCTAGGTTTCCCTACTTGCTGACATTCTCGGCAACACCTAATATGATTCTTCACATCTTTCTTTAATTTTGGCCAATAAAATTCTTTTGTGATTCTATACAAGGTTTTTGTAATTCCTAAGTGACCTCCTAATGAAGTATTATGAGCTATATTTAATAATTGAGGTCTAACGTGGTTGGAACCACTAACCTGTCATACAATTGCCCGCCCTCTATCTCCTTACCAGTCTCAGTGCAGATCAAATAATCGTTTTTAACTTCATACTTGACTGGATGACCCAAAGAGGATTTACCCATGGCTGCCTGAAAAGCGAATTTTAAAGAAGGGTCATTTTGTTGTTCCTCCCGGAAGGACAGTCCCTCGGGCATGGAAACAGAGACATCTGGCAATCCTGCAACCTGGGAATAGGAAGGCTTGATCGGGGTCTGTTCACTTGATTTACGAGGCTCCGGCCGGTGTGCTTCATAAAACAAAATGGCTATTCCGAGATCGGAGTCGTCCAAGGATAGGTCAACATTCTCTCCTTTGGATGTTGCCTGAGTTATGATCAACACCGGAGAAGAATTACTCATTATAGGTTCAGGACACGCACTAACAGTAGTAATATGCTCCAGTATCTCTAAAGGTCTTCACTTCAGTTGTTTCTGAGTTTTCCTGAAAGGAAATGAGACTCTTGCAATAATAAGGGGCCATACCTTTTTCTACTTCTCTAGGGGACATGTTACTAGGGATATTAGAGATTTTCCCAATGGGTTGGGGTTTTGGGGGCAGTTGGGACGGATATGACCTACTTTGTTACAGAGGAAGCAGACAACAGGCTTGCCCTTTACTCAATGCTGACGTTGCAAATGGTGTCGTTCTAGCTGGTGTCTCTCTGGATACTGTTGTCGAGATGCACCATGAGTAGTTTGCCTCTCCGCAGGTGGACCATAAGTTGAGAAGTGTGGCTCATCAGGAGACTTAGTTGGCTGACGTAGACGTTCTCCCTCCAGCTGGCACTTCATTCTCCAAGGTTGACGATCTCTGCTCATGTCAGGCTGTTGAAAAGAGACACGGGATCGCTAGGACAAGGAGCGGTTAGTTTCGAAGGTATCAGCCAACCTGGCTGCCTCCAATTCGTTTTAGCAGGTTTTATTGAAAATGCGAAATTCTAAGTATTTTAGCTAAAAAGTATGGTTCATCTAAAAAAGCATTCAAAACGATTTATTCGTCGAAATATGCAGTAAAATATGATTTTAGCACATTTCTCTAAATATTTTAATGTCTCATGTATTTTATAAAAAATATTTGAAATATAAAAAATTAATATTGATTTCAATCGATTTTTAGTGAGATTTTTAAAAAATGTTTAAAATACATGTTAATGTTGTTCGACGATTCCAGGCATTTTCACGCACTTCAGGAAAAAAAATCCATTTTTTCAGTTAAAATTTAAAAAAATCACGAAAATAGCATAATTTTACTTACTTTTAGCATAAAATTCAATTGCAGCAGTAATTCTGTTTTAAAAGTGTGAAAATTTACGAATTTTAGCTTGAAAATCAAGTTTGCAAAAAAAGCATTCAAAACGCTCTAAATAGTCGAAATATGTAGTAAATTATGATTTTAGCACATTTTTCTGAGTTTTTTAATATTTCAAGTATTTTTTTTAAATACTTGAAATATTCAAAATTAATATTGATTTTTATCCATTTTTATTAAGATTTTTTAAAAATGTCAAAAATATATGTAAATGTTGATTACAGGTAAAACTTCATTTTTGAGTTAAAATATGTATTTTGATAATTATTCACGAAAACAACATAATTTTACTTCCTTTCGGCATAAAATTCAATTGCAGCAGTAATTCTGATTTAAAACTTTGAAAATCTATGAATTATAGCTAAAAAATGATGCTTGTCAGAAAAACCATACAATACGCTCTAAATCGTCGTAATATGCAATGAAATGTCATTTTAGCATCTGATCCTGAGTTTTCAAATGTTTCAAGTATTTTTAAAAAAAAATATCTGAAATATTCAAAATAATTGCTGATATTTATTTCTTTCAGTGGGATATTTTAAAAATATACAAAAAATTTATAAATATTGAAAAATCACTAAAAGTCATATTTTTTTTCAATATTTCAACGATTTATCATTTTTTCAATGAATTATACGAAAATTTATTTTTACTGATAATATGTTTTAACTAAATTTTTCAGAAATGTCTAATAATTTAGCTTACTTTTAGCAAAAAATTTAGTTGTAGCAGAAGATTTGATTAAAAATGCGATATTCTAAGTATTTTAGCTAAAAAATCTGGTTTGTCTAAAAGAGCGTTCAAAACACTGTAAATCGTCGAAATATACAGTAAAATACGATTTTAGCATATTTTTTTCAGAGTTTTCTAACGTTCAAAGTTAATAGTGATTTCCATCGATTTTTATCAGATATTTTAGGAATGTCTAATATGTATGTTAATGTTGAAAAATCATTAAAAGTCATATTTCTTGGCATATTTCGATGATTCAAGGCATTTTCAAGCATTTCATGAAAAACTTGGATTAAAATATATATTTTCGAAGTACTTCAAAAAAATAACATAATTTTGCTTATTTTTATCATAAAATTCAAATTGCAGCATTAATTCTGATTTAAAAATGTGAAAATCTATGAATTTTGGGTACAAAATAACTTTAGTCGGGAAAGCATTCAAAAGGCTCTATATCCTCGATATATGCAGTAAAATATGATTTTAGCACATTTTTCTAAGTATTTTAATGTTTCATGTATTGTTAAAAAAATATTTGAAATATTGAAAACTAATATTGTTTTTTATCGATTTTTATTCTGATTTTTTAAAAAAAATTAAAATATGTTAACGCTGAAAAATCATTAAAAATAGCATTTTCTGGCATGTTTCGATGATTCAAAGCATTTGAGGAAAAACTTCAATTTTGAAGTAAAATTCACAAAAATTCACGAAAAGAGAATAATTTTACTTAATTTTAGCATAAAATTCATTTGCAGCCGTTATTCTGATATAAAAGTGTGAAAATCTATGAATTCTAGCTTCAAAATGAAGTTTGTCAAAAAAGCATTGAAAACGATCTATATCGTTGAAATATGCAGCAAAACATGAATTTAGCACATTTTTCTGAGTTTTTTAATATTTCAAGTATTCTTAAAAAATGTTTGAAATATTCAAAATTAATAACGATTTTTTTCGATTTTTATTGGGATTTTTAAAAAAATGTTTTAAATGTATGTTAACGTTGAAAAAACATTAAAGATCACATTTTCTGGCAAATTTCGATGATTCAAGGCATTTTCATGCATTTCAGGAAAAACTTCATTTTTTAGTTAAAATTCACAAAAAATCACCAAAATAGCATAATTTTTATTAGATTTTTATTAGATTTTTAAAAAATGTCTAATATGTATGTTAATGTTGAAAAATCACGTTTTTTCGAATATTTCGGTGATTCAAGGCATTTTCAAGCATTTTAGGAAAAAGTTGAATTAAAATATGAAATTTCAAAGTACATCAAAAAAAAAAAATAACGTAATTTCGCTTACTTTTATCATAAAATTCAATTGCAGCATTGATTCTGATTTAAAGGTGTGAAAATCTATTAATTTCAGGTACAAAATGACTTTATTGGAGAAAGCATTCAAAAAGCTCTATATCCTCGAAATATGATTTTAGCTCTTTTTTCTGAGTATTTTAAAGTTTCATGTATTTCTAAAAAAATATTTGAAAGATTCAAAATTAATATTGATTTCCATCTATTTCTATTGGGATTTTTTAAAAATATCTAAAATATATGTTAATGTTGAAAAATCATCTAAAATCATATTTTTTTTGTCATATTTCGACGACTCAAGGCATTTTCACTAATTTCAGGAAAAAAATTATTTTTTTGAGCTTAAATTTATATTTAGAAAGTACTTCACAAAAATAGCAAAATTTTGCTTGCTTTTAAAAAGTATAAAATTCAGTTGCAGCTTTAATTCTCATTTAAAACTGTGAAAATCCTTGAATTTTAGGTTTAAAATGAAGTTTGTCAAAAAAACATTCAAAACGCTCAAAATAATCGAAATATGCAGTAAAATATGATTTTAGCACATTTTTCTGAGTTTTTTAATGTTTCAAATACTTATTTTAAAATTTTTGAAATATAAAAAATTAATATTGATTTTTATCCATTTTATTGAGATTTTTCAAAAATGTCAAAAATATTTGTAAATGTTGAAGAATCGTTAAAAATCATATTTTTTGACAAATATCGACGACTCAATGCATTTTCAAGCATTTCAGAAAAAACTTCATTTGTTGAGTTAAAATATGTATTTTCAAAGTAACTAAAAGAAAGTAGCATAATTTTGCTTACTTCTCCCATAAAATTCAATTGCAGCAGCAATTATGTTTTAAAAGTGTGAAAATCAATGAATTATTGTTATAAAATGAAGTTTGTCAGAAAAATCATAAAAGGTGCTCTAAATCGTCGTAATATGCAATAAAATATCATTTTATCACATGTTCCTTAGTTTTTAAATGTTTCAAGTATTTTTAAAAAATATCTTGAGCATTCAAAATAATTATTGATTTTTATCAACTTTCAGTGGGATTTTTGTAAAAATACACAAAATATTTATAAATATTGGAAAACCATTAAAAATCATATTTTCTGGCATATTTCCATGATTTTACTTTTTTACAAAATTTCTAGGAAAAGTTCATTTTTTTTACTCATAATATGTTATGAGACTTCAGAAAAGTCTCATAATTTGGCTTACTTTTAGGAAAAAATTCGTTTTACCAGGTTTTATTGAAAATGCGACATTCTAAGTATTTTAGCTAAAAAATATGGTTCATCTAAAAAAGCATTCAAAACGATTTATTCGTCGAAATATGCAGTAAAATATGATTTTAGCACATTTTTCTGAATATTTTAATGTTTCAGGTATTTTATAAAAAACATTTGAAATATAAAAAAATAATATTGATTTCAATCGATTTTTACTGGGATTTTTAAAAAATGTTTAAAATACATGTTAATGTTGAAAAATCATTAAATATCACATTTTCTTACAAATTTCGACGATTCAAAGCATTTTCACGCACTTCAGGAAAAAAAATTCATTTTTCAGTTAAAATTCACAAAAATTTACGAAAATAGCATAATTTTACTTACTTTTAGCATAAAATTCAATTGCAGCAGTAATTCTGATTTAAAAGTGTGAAAATTTATGAATTTTAGCTTGAAAATCAAGTTTGCAAAAAAAACATTCAAAACGCTCTAAATAGTCGAAATATGTAGTAAATTATGATTTTAGCACATTTTTCTGAGTTTTTTAATATTTCAACTATTTTTTTTTTAATATTTGAAATATTCAAAATTAATATTGATTTTTATCCATTTTTATTAAGATTTTTTAAAAATGTCAAAAATATATGTAAATGTTGAAAAATTGCTAAAAATCATATTTTTTGACGAATTGCGCCGATTCAATACATTGTCAAAGATTACAGGTAAAACTTCATTTTTGAGTTAAAATATGTATTTTGAAAATAATTCACGAAAACAACATAATTTTACTTCATTTCAGCATAAAATTAAATTGCAGCAGTAATTTTGATTTAAAACTTTGAAAATCTATGAATTATAGCTAAAAGATGATGTTTGTCAGAAAAAACATACAAGACGCTCTAAATCGTCGTAATATGCAATGAAATGTCATTTTAGCATCTGATCCTGAGTTTTCAAATGTTTCAAGTATTTTTAAAAAAATATCTTGAATATTCAAAATAATTACTGATATTTCTTTCTTTCAGTGGGATTTTTTAAAAATATACAAAATATTTATAAATATTGAAAAAAACATTAAAAGTCATATTTTTTTCAATATTTCAACGATTTATCACTTTTTCAATGTTTTATACAAAAATTTATTTTTACTGATAATATGTTTTAACTAAATTTTTCAGAAATGTCTCATAATTTAGCTTACTTTTAGCAAAAAATTTAGTTTTAGCAGAAGATTTGAGTAAAAATACGATATTCAAAGTATTTTAGCTAAAAAATATGGTTTGTCTAAAAGAGCGTTCAAAACACTGTAAATCGTCGAAATATGCAGTAAAATACGATTTTAGCATATTTTTCAGAGTTTTCTAAGGTTCAAAGTTAATAGTGATTTCCATCGATTTTTATTAGATTTTTAAAGAATGTCTAATATGTATGTTCATGTTAAAAAATCATTAAAAGTCATATTTCTTGGCATATTTCGATGATTCAAGGCATTTTCAAGCATTTCATTAAAAACTTGGATTAAAATATGTACTTCGAAGTACTTAAAAAAAAAAAAAACATAATTTTGCTTACTTTTATCATAAAATTCAAATTGCAGCAATAATTCTGATTTAAAAATGTGAAAATCTATGACTTTTAGGTAAAAAATAACTTTAGTCGGGAAAGCATTCAAAAGGCTCTATATCCTCGATATATGCAGTAAAATATGATTTTAGCACATTTTTCTAAGTATTTTAATATTTCATGTATTGTTAAAAAAATATTTGAAATATTGAAAACTAATATTGTTTTTTATCGATTTTTATTGATTTAAAAAAAAATTAAAATATGTTAACGTTGAAAAAATCATTAAAAATCCAATTTTCTGGCATATTTCGACGATTCAAAGCATTTTCATGCATTTGAGGAAAAACTTCATTTTTGAGGTAAAATTCACAAAGATTCACGAAAAGAGCATAATTTTACTTAATTTTAGCATAAAATTCATTTGCAGCCGTTATTCTGATATAAAAGTGTGAAAATCTATGAATTTTCGCTTCAAAATGAAGTTTGTCAAAAAAGCATTAAAAACGATCTATATCGTTGAAATATGCAGCAAAACATGAATTTAGCACATTTTTCTAAGTTTTTAATATTTCAAGTATTCTTAAAAAGTGTTTAAAATATTCAAAATTAATACCGAATTTTTTCGATTTTTAATGGGATTTTTAAAAAAATGTTTTAAATTCATGTTAATGTTGAAAAATCATTAAAAATCACATTTTCTGGCAAATTTCGATGATTCAAGGCATTTTCATGCATTTCAGGAAAAACTTCATTTTTTAGTTAAAATTTACAAAAATTACCTAAATAGCATAATTTTACTTACTTTTAGCATAAAATTCAATTGCAGTAGTAATTATGAGTTAAAAGTGTAAAAATCTATGAATTATATCAACAAAATGAAGTTTGACAAAAAAGCATTCAAAACTATCTAAATCGTCGAAATATGAAGTAAATTATGATTTTAGCACATTTTTTTTAATTTTTTAATGTTTCAAATATTTTTCATAAAATATTTGAAATATTCAAAGTTAATATTGATTTCCGCCCATTTTTATTAGATTTTTAAAAAATGTCTAATATGTATATTAATGTAGTTTAAAATTTCATGTATTTTTAAAAAAATATTTGAAAGATTCAAAATTAATATTGATTTCCACATATTTCTATTGGGATTTTTTAAAAATATCTGAAATATATGGTAATGTTGAAAAATCATCTAAAATCATATTTTTTTTGGCATATTTCGAGGATTCAAGGCATTTTCACTAATTTCAGGAAAAAAATTATTTTTTTGAGCTTAAATCTGTATTTTGAAAGTACTTCACAAAAACAGCAGAATTTTGCTTGCTTTTAAAAAGTATAAAATTCAGTTGCAGCTTTAATTCTCATTTAAAACTGTGAAAATCCATGAATTTTAGGTTTAAAATGAAGTTTGTCAAAAAAGCATTCAAAATGCTCAAAATAATCGAAATATGCAGTAAAATATGATTTTAGCACATTTTTCTGAGTTTTTTAATGTTTCAATTATTTATTTTAAAATTTTTGAAATATAAAAAATTAATATTGATTTTTATCCATTTTTTTGAGATTTTTCAAAAATGTCAAAAATATATGTAAATGTTGAAGAATCGTTAAAAATATTTTTTTTTGTCAAATTTCCACAATTCAATGCATTTTCAAGCATTTCAGAAAAAACTTCATTTGTTGAGTTAAAATATGTATTTTCAAAGTAACTAAAAAAAGTAGCATAATTTTGCTTACTTCTCCCATAAAATTCAATTGCAGCAGCAATTATGTTTTAAAAGTGTGAAAATCAATGAATTATTGTTATAAAATGAAGTTTGTCAGAAAAATCATAAAAGGCGCTCTAAATCGTCGTAATATGCAATAAAATATCATTTTATCACATGTTCCTTAGTTTTTAAATGTTTCAAGTATTTTTAAAAAATATCTTGAGCATTCAAAATAATTATTGATTTTTATCAACTTTCAGTGGGATTTTTGTAAAAATACACAAAATATTTATAAATATTGGAAAACCATTAAAAATCATATTTTCTGGCATATTTCGACGATTTTACTTTTTAAAAAATTCAGGAAAAGGAAATTTATTTTTTTACTCATAATATGTTATGAGACTTCAGGAAAGTCTCATAATTTGGAAACTACTTTTAGGAAAAAAATCGTTTGAGGTTTTATTAAAGAAAATACGAAAATCTAAGTATTTTAGCTAAAAATATATGGTTCATCTAAAAAGCATTCAAAACGATTTATTCAGTCGAAATATGCAGTAAAATATGATTTTAGCACATTTTTCTGAATATTTTAATGTTTCAGGTATTTTATAAAAAAACATTTGAAATATAAAAAAATAATATTGAGTTTCAATCGATTTTTACTGGGATTTTTAAAAATGTTTAAAATACATGTTAATGTTGAAAAATCATTAAATATCACATTTTCTTACAAATTTCGACGATTCAAGGGCATTTTCACGCACTTCAGGAAAAAAATTAATTTTTAAGTTAAAATTCACAAAATTTACGAAAATAGCATAATTTTACTTACTTTTAGCATAAAATTCAATTGCAGCAGTAATTCTGATTTAAAAGTGTGAAAATTTATGAATTTTAACTTGAAAATCAAGTTTGCAAAAAAAACATGCAAAACGCTCTAAATAGTCGAAATATGTAGTAAATTATGATTTTAGCACATTTTTCTGAGTTTTTTAATATTTCAACTTTTTTTTTTAAATATTTGAAATATTCAAAATTAATATTGATTTTTATCCGTTTTTCTTAAGATTTTTTTAAAAATGTCAAAAATATATGTAAATGTTGAAAAATTTCTAAAAATCATATTTTTTGACGAATTGCGCTGATTCAATGCATTGTCAAGGATTACAGGTACAACTTCATTTTTGAGTTAAAATATGTATTTTGAAAATAATTCACGAAAACAACATAATTTTACTTCCTTTCAGCATAAAATTCAATTGCAGCAGTAATTCTGATTTAAAACTTTGAAAATCTATGAATTATAGCTAAAAGATGATGTTTGTCAGAAAAACCATACAAGACGCTCTAAATCGTCGTAATATGCAATGAAATGTCGTTTTAGCATCTGATCCTGAGTTTTCAAATGTTTCAAGTATTTTGAAAAAAATATCTTGAATATTCAAAATAATTACTGATATTTCTTTCTTTCAGTGGGATTTTTTAAAAATATACAAAATATTTATAAATATTGAAAAAGCACTAAAAGTCATATTTTTTATTCAATATTTCAACGATTTATCACTTTTTCAATGTTTTATACAAAAATTTATTTTTACTGACAATATGTTTTAACTAAATTTTTCAGAAATGTCTCATAATTTAGCTTACTTTTAGCAAAAAATTTAGTTTTAGCAGAAGATTTGAGTAAAAATACGATATTCTAAGTATTTTAGCTAAAAAAATATGGTTTGTCTAAAAGAGCGTTCAAAACACTGTAAATCGTCGAAATATACAGTAAAATACGATTTTAGCATATTTTTCTGAGTTTTCTAACGTTCAAAGTTAATAGTGATTTCCATCGATTTTTATTAGATTTTTAAAGAATGTCTAATATGTATGTTAATGTTGAAAAATCTTTAAAAGTCATATTTCTCGGCATATTTCGATGATTCAAGGCATTTTCAAGCATTTCATTAAAAACTTGGATTAAAATATGTACTTCGAAGTACTTAAAAAAACATAATTTTGCTTACTTTTATCATAAAATTCAAATTGCAGCAATAATTCTGATTTAAAAATGTGAAAATCTATGACTTTTAGGTAAAAAATAACTTTAGTCGGGAAAGCATTCAAAAGGCTCTATATCCTCGATATATGCAGTAAAATATGATTTTAGCACATTTCTCTAAGTATTTTAATGTTTCATGTATTGTTAAAAAAATATTTGAAATATTAAAAACTAATGTTATTTTTATCAATTTTTATTGACTTTTTAAAAAAAAGAAATATATTAACGTTGAAAAAATCATTAAAAATCCTATTTTCTGGCATATTTCGAAGATTCAAAGCATTTTCATGCATTTGATCAAAAACTTCATTTTTGAGGTAAAATTCACAAAGATTCACGAAAAGAGAATAATTTTACTTAATTTTAGCATAAAATTCATTTGCAGCCGTTATTCTGATATAAAAGTGTGAAAATCTATGAATTTTTGCTTCAAAATGAAGTTTGTCAAAAAAGCATTGAAAACGATCTATATCGTTGAAATATGCAGCAAAACATGAATTTAGCACATTTTTCCAAGTTTTTTAATATTTCAAGTATTCTTAAAAAGTGTTTAAAATATTCAAAATTAATACCGAATTTTTTCGATTTTTAATGGGATTTTTAAAAAAATGTTTTAAATGCATGTTAATGTTGAAAAATCATTAAAAATCACATTTTCTGGCAAATTTCGATGATTCAAGGCATTTTCATGCATTTCAGGAAAAACTTCATTTTTTAGTTAAAATTTACAAAAATTACCTAAATAGCATAATTTTACTTACTTTTAGCATAAAATTCAATTGCAGCAGTAATTATGAGTTAAAAGTGTAAAAATCTATGAATTATATCAACAAAATGAAGTTTGACAAAAAAGCATTCAAAACTATCTAAATCGTCGAAATATGAAGTAAATTATGATTTTAGCACATTTTTTTTAATTTTTTAATGTTTCAAATATTTTTCATAAAATATTTGAAATATTCAAAGTTAATATTGATTTCCGCCCATTTTTATTAGATTTTTAAAAAATGTCTAATATGTATATTAATGTAGTTTAAAATTTCATGTATTTTTAAAAAAATATTTGAAAGATTCAAAATTAATATTGATTTCCACATATTTCTATTGGGATTTTTTAAAAATATCTGAAATATATGTTAATGTTGAAAAATCATCTAAAATCATATTTTTTTGGCATATTTCGACGATTCAAGGCATTTTCACTAATTTCAGGAAAAAAATTATTTTTTTGAGCTTAAATCTGTATTTTGAAAGTACTTCAGAAAAATAGCAAAATTTTGCTTATTTTTCAAAAGTATAAAATTCAGTTGCAGCTTTAATTCTCATTTAAAACTGTGAAAATCCATGAATTTTAGGTTTAAAATGAAGTTTGTCAAAAAAGCATTCAAAACGCTCAAAATAATCGAAATATGCAGTAAAATATGATTTTAGCACATTTTCCTGAGTTTTTTAATGTTTCAATTATTTATTTGAAAATTTTTGAAATATAAAAAAATAATATTGATTTTTATCCATTTTTATTGAGATTTTTCAAAAATGTCAAAAATATATATAAATGTTGAAGAATCGTTAAAAATCATATTTTTTGACAAATTTCGACGATTCAATGCATTTTCATGCATTTCAGAAAAAACTTCATTTGTTGAGTTAAAATATGTATTTTCAAAGTAACTAAAAAAAGTAGCATAATTTTGCTTACTTCTCGCATAAAATTCAATTGCAGCAGCAATTATGTTTTAAAAGTGTGAAAATCAATGAATTATTGTTATAAAATGAAGTTTGTCAGAAAAATCATAAAAGGCGCTCTAAATCGTCGTAATATGCAATAAAATATCATTTTATCACATGTTCCTTAGTTTTTAAATGTTTCAAGTATTTTTTTAAAATATCTTGAGCATTCAAAAAAATTATTGATTTTTATCAACTTTCATTGGGATTTTCGTAAAAATACACAAAATATTTATAAATTTTGGAAAACCATTAAAAATCATATTTTCTGGCATATTTCGGCGATTTTACTTTTTTTTTAAATTTCTAGGAAAAGTTCATTCTTTTTACTCAAAATATGTTATGAGACTTCAGAAAAGTCTCATAATTTGACTTACTTTTAGGAAAAAGTTTGTTGTAGCAGGTTTTATTGAAAATGCGAAATTCTAAGTATTTTAGCTAAAAAATATGGTTCATCTAAAAAAGCATTCAAAACGATTTATTCGTCGAAATATGCAGTAAAATATGATTTTAGCACATTTTTCTGAATATTTTAATGTTTCAGGTATTTTATAAAAAAAATTTGAAATATAAAAAATTAATATTGATTTCAATCGATTTTTAGTGGGGTTTTTAAAAAATGTTCAAAATACATGTTAATGTTGAAAAATCATTAAATATCACATTTTCTGACAAATTTCGACGATTCAAGGCATTTTCACGCATTTCAGAAAAAAAATTCATTTTTCAGTTAAAATTCACAAAAATTCACGAAAATAGCATAATTTTACTTACTCTTAGCATAAAATTCAATTGCAGCAGTAATTCTGATTTAAAAGTGTGAAAATTTATGAATTTTAGCTTGAAAATCAAGTTTGCAAAAAAAAACATTCAAAATGCTCTAAATAGTCGAAATATGTAGTAAATTATGATTTTAGCACATTTTTCTGAGTTTTTTAATATTTCAAGTATTTTTTTTTTTAAATATTTGAAATATTCAAAATTAATATTGATTTTTATCCATTGTTATTAAGATTTTTTAAAATTGTCAAAAATATATGTAAATGTTGAAAAATTGTTAAAAATCATATTTTTTGATGAATTGCGCAGATTCAATGCATTGTCAAGGATTACAGGCAAAACTTCATTTTCGAGTTAAAATATGTATTTTGAAAATAATTCACGAAAACAACATAATTTTACTTCCTTTCAGCATAAAATTCAATTGCAGCAGTAATTCTGATTTAAAACTTTGAAAATCTATGAATTATAGCTAAAAGATGATGTTTGTCAGAAAAACCATACAAGACGCTCTAAATTGTCGTAATATGCAATGAAATGTCATTTTAGCATCTGATCCTGAGTTTTCAAATGTTTCAAGTATTTTTAAAAAAATATCTTGAATATTCAAAATAATTACTGATATTTATTTCTTTCAGTGGGATTTTTAAAAAATATACAAAATATTTATAAATATTGAAAAAGCACTAAAAGTCATATTTTTTTTTTCAATATTTCAACGATTTATCACTTTTTCAATGTTTTATACAAAAATTTATTTTTACTGATAATATGTTTTAACTAAATTTTTCAGAAATGTCTCATAATTTAGCTTACTTTTAGCAAAAAATTTTGTTTTAGCAGAAGATTTGAGTAAAAATACGATATTCTAAGTATTTTAGCTAAAAAAATATGGTTTGTCTAAAAGAGCGTTCAAAACACTGTAAATCGTCGAAATATACAGTAAAATACGATTTTAGCATATTTTTCTGAGTTTTCTAACGTTTAAAGTTAATAGTGATTTCCATCGATTTTTATTAGATTTTTAAAGAATGTCTAATATGTATGTTAATGTTGAAAAATCATTAAAAGTCATATTTCTTGGCATATTTCGATGATTCAAGGCATTTTCAAGCATTTCATTAAAAACTTGGATTAAAATATGTACTTCGAAGTACTTAAAAAAAAAAACATATTTTTGCTTACTTTTATCATAAAATTCAAATTGCAGCAATAATTCTGATTTAAAAATGTGAAAATCTATGACTTTTAGGTAAAAAATAACTTTAGTCGGGAAAGCATTCAAAAGGCTCTATATCCTCGATATATGCAGTAAAATATGATTTTAGCACATTTTTCTAACTATTTTAATGTTTCATGTATTGTTAAAAAATATTTGAAATATTAAAAACTAATGTTATTTTTATTGATTTTTATTGACTTTTTAAAAAAAATGAAATATATTGACGTTAAAAAAATCATTAAAAATCCTATTTTCTGGCATACTTCGAAGATTCAAAGCATTTTCATGCATTTGATCAAAAACTTCATTTTTGAGGTAAAATTCACAAAGATTCACGAAAAGAGAATAATTTTACTTAATTTTAGCATAAAATTCATTTGCAGCCGTTATTCTGATATAAAAGTGTGAAAATCTATGAATTTTAGCTTCAAAATGAAGTTTGTCAAAAAAGCATTGAAAACGATCTATATCATTGAAATATGCAGCAAAACATGAATTTAGCACATTTTTCTAAGTTTTTTAATATTTCAAGTATTCTTAAAAAGTGTTTAAAATATTCAAAATTAATACCGAATTTTTTCGATTTTTAATGGGATTTTTAAAAAAATGTTTTAAATGCATGTTAATGTTGAAAAATCATTAAAAATCACATTTTTCTGGCAAATTTCGACGATTCAAGGCATTTTCATGCATTTCAGGAAAAACTTAATTTTTTAGTTAAAATTTACAAAAATTACCTAAATAGCAT
Source organism: Cherax quadricarinatus (assembly GCF_038502225.1). NCBI lineage: Eukaryota > Metazoa > Arthropoda > Malacostraca > Decapoda > Parastacidae > Cherax > Cherax quadricarinatus. The sequence goes on from NC_091380.1 coordinate 12,709,310, forward strand.
AATTTTACTTACTTTTAGCATAAAATTCAATTGCAGCAGTAATTATGAGTTAAAAGTGTAAAAATCTATGAATTATATCAACAAAATGAAGTTTGACAAAAAAGCATTCAAAACTATCTAAATCGTCGAAATATGAAGTAAATTATGATTTTAGCACATTTTTTTTAATTTTTTAATGTTTCAAATATTTTTCATAAAATATTTGAAATATTCAAAGTTAATATTGATTTCCGCCCATTTTTATTAGATTTTTAAAAAAATGTCTAATATGTATATTAATGTTGAAAAATCATGAAAAATCAAGTTTTTTGGCATATTTCGGTGATTCAAGGCATTTTCAAGCATTTTAGGAAAAACTTGAATTAAAATAAGCATTTTCAAAGTACATGAAAAAAAAATAATGTAATTTCGCTTACTTTTATCATAAAATTCAATTGCAGCATTGATTCTGATTTAAAGGTGTGAAAATCTATTAATTTTAGGCACAAAATGACTTTATTGGAGAAAGCATTCAAAAAGCTATATATCCTCGATATATGATTTTAGCTTTTTTTCTGAGTATTTTAAAATTTCATGTATTTTTAAAAAAATATTTGAAAGATTCAAAATTAATATTGATTTCCATTTATTTCTATTGGGATTTTTTAAAAATATCTGAAATATATGTTAATGTTGAAAAATCATCTAAAAACATTTTTTTTTTGGCATATTTCGACGATTCAAGGCATTTTCACTAATTTCACGAAAAAAATGTGATTTTAGCTTTTTTTCTGAGTATTTTAAAATTTCATGTATTTTTAAAAAAATATTTGAAAGATTCAAAATTAATATTGATTTCCACATATTTCTATTGGGATTTTTTAAAAATATCTGAAATATATGTTAATGTTGCAAAATCATCTAAAATCATATTTTTTTTGGCATATTTCGAGGATTCAAGGCATTTTCACTAATTTCAGGAAAAAAATTATTTTTTTGAGCTTAAATCTGTATTTTGAAAGTACTTCACAAAAACAGCAGAATTTTGCTTGCTTTTAAAAGTATAAAATTCAGTTGCAGCTTTAATTCTCATTTAAAACTGTGAAAATCCATGAATTTTAGGTTTAAAATGAAGTTTGTCAAAAAAGCATTCAAAACGCTCAAAATAATTGAAATATGCAGTAAAATATGATTTTAGCACATTTTTCTGAGTTTTTTAATGTTTCAATTATTTATTTTAAAATTTTTGAAATATAAAAAATTAATATTGATTTTTATCCATTTTTTTGAGATTTTTCAAAAATGTCAAAAATATATGTAAATGTTGAAGAATCGTTAAAAATCATATTTTTTGACAAATTTCCACGATTCAATGCATTTTCAAGCATTTCAGAAAAAACTTCATTTGTTGAGTTAAAATATATATTTTCAAAGTAACTAAAAAAAGTAGCATAATTTTGCTTACTTCTCGCATAAAATTCAATTGCAGCAGCAATTATGTTTTAAAAGTGTGAAAATCAATGAATTATTGTTATAAAATGAAGTTTGTCAGAAAAATCATAAAAGGCGCTCTAAATCGTCGTAATATGCAATAAAATATCATTTTATCACATGTTCCTTAGTTTTCAAATGTTTCAAGTATTTTTAAAAAATATCTTGAGCATTCAAAATAATTATTGATTTTTATCAACTTTCAGTGGGATTTTTGTAAAAATACACAAAATATTTATAAATATTGGAAAACCATTAAAAATCATATTTTCTGGCATATTTCGACGATTTTACTTTTTTAAAAAAATTCTAGGAAAAGTTTATTTTTTTTACTCATAATATGTTACGAGACTTCAGGAAAGTCCCATAATTTGGCTTACTTTTAGGAAAAAAATCGTTTTAGCAGGTTTTATTGAAAATGCGAAATTCTAAGTATTTTAGCTAAAAAATATGGTTCATCTAAAAAAGCATTCAAAACGATTTATTCGTCGAAATATGCAGTAAAATATGATTTTAGCACATTTTTCTGAATAATTTAATGTTTCAAGTTTGCAAAAAAAACATTCAAAACGCTCTAAATAGTCGATATATGTAGTAAATTATGATTTTAGCACATTTTTCTGAGTTTTTTAATATTTCAACTTTTTTTTTTTTAAATATTTGAAATATTCAAAATTAATATTGATTTTTATCCATTGTTATTAAGATTTTTTAAAATTGTCAAAAATATATGTAAATGTTGAAAAATTGCTAAAAATCATATTTTTTGACGAATTGCGCTGATTCAATGCATTGTCAAGGATTACAGGTAAAACTTCATTTTTGAGTTAAAATATGTATTTTGAAAATAATTCACGAAAACAACATAATTTTACTTTCAGCATAAAATTCAATGGCAGCAGTAATTCAGATTTAAAACTTTGAAAATCTATGAATTATAGCTAAAAGATGATGTTTGTCAGAAAAACCATACAAGACGCTCTAAATCGTCGTAATATGCAATGAAATGTCATTTTAGCATCTGATCCTGAGTTTTCAAATGTTTCAAGTATTTTTAAAAAAATATTTTGAATATTCAAAATAATTCCTGATATTTATTTCTTTCAGTGGGATTTTTTAAAAATATACAAAATATTTATAAATATTGAAAAACCACTAAAAGTCATATTTTTTTTTTCAATATTTCAACGATTTATCACTTTTTCAATGTTTTATACGAAAATTTATTTTTACTGACAATATGTTTTAACTAAATTTTTCAGAAATGTCTCATAATTTAGCTTACTTTTAGCAAAAAATTTAGTTTTAGCAGAACATTTGAGTAAAAATACGATATTCTAAGTATTTTAGCTAAAAAATATGGTTTGTCTAAAAGAGCGTTCAAAACACTGTAAATCGTCGAAATATACAGTAAAATACGATTTTAGCATATTTTTCTGAGTTTTCTAACGTTCAAAGTTAATAGTGATTTCCATCGATTTTTATTAGATTTTTAAAGAATGTCTAATATGTATGTTAATGTTGAAAAATCATTAAAAGTCATATTTCTTGGCATATTTCGATGATTCAAGGCATTTTCAAGCATTTCATTAAAAACTTGGATTAAAATATGTACTTCGAAGTACTTAAAAAAAAAAAACATAATTTTGCTTACTTTTATCATAAAATTCAAATTGCAGCAATAATTCTGATTTAAAAATGAGAAAATCTATGACTTTTAGGTAAAAAATAACTTTAGTCGGGAAAGCATTCAAAAGGCTCTATATCCTTGATATATGCAGTAAAATATGATTTTAGCACATTTTTCTATTTTAATGTTTCAAGTATTCTTAAAAAATATTTGAAATATTAGAAACTAATGTTATTTTTATCGATTTTTATTGACTTTTTAAAAAAAATGAAATACATTAAAGTTGAAAAAATCATTAAAAATCCTATTTTCTGGCATACTTCGAAGATTCAAAGCATTTTCATGCATTTGATCAAAAACTTCATTTTTGAGGTAAAATTCACAAAGATTCACGAAAAGAGAATAATTTTACTTAATTTTAGCATAAAATTCATTTGCAGCCGTTATTCTGATATAAAAGTGTGAAAATCTATGAATTTTAGCTTCAAAATGAAGTTTGTCAAAAAAGCATTGAAAACGATCTATATCGTTGAAATATGCAGCAAAACATGAATTTAGCACATTTTTCTAAGTTTTTTTAATATTTCAAGTATTCTTAAAAAGTGTTTGAAATATTCAAAATTAATACCGAATTTTTTCGATTTTTAATGTTAGTGTTGAAAAATCATTAAAAATCACATTTTTCTGGCAAATTTCGACGATTCAAGGCATTTTCATGCATTTCAGGAAAAACTTCAATTTTTAGTTAAAATTTACAAAAATTACCAAAATAGCATAATTTTACTTACTTTTAGCATAAAATTCAATTGCAGCAGTAATTATGAGTTAAAAGTGTAAAAATCTATGAATTATATCAACAAAATGAAGTTTGACAAAAAAGCATTCAAAACTATCTAAATCGTCGAAATATGAAGTAAATTATGATTTTAGCACATTTTTTTTTAATTTTTTAATGTTTCAAATATTTTTCATAAAATATTTGAAATATTCAAAGTTAATATTGATTTCCATCCATTTTTATTAGATTTTTAAAAATTGTCTAATATGTATATTAATGTTGAAAAATCATGAAAAATCACGTTTTTTGGCATATTTCGGTGATTCAAGGCATTTTCAAGCATTTTAGGAAAAAGTTGAATTAAAATAAGCATTTTCAAAGTATATGAAAAAAAAATAATGTAATTTCGCTTACTTTTATCATAAAATCCAATTGCAGCATTGATTCTGATTTAAAGGTGTGAAAATCTATTAATTTCAGGTACAAAATGACTTTATTGGAGAAAGCATTCAAAAAGCTCTATATCCTCGAAATATGATTTTAGCTTTTTTTCTGAGTATTTTAGAATTTCATGTATTTTTAAAAAAATATTTGAAAGATTCAAAATTAATATTGATTTCCATTTATTTCTATTGGGATTTTTTAAAAATATCTGAAATATATGTTAATGTTGAAAAATCATCTAAAATCATATTTTTTGTTGGCATATTTCGACGATTCAAGGCATTTTCACTAATTTCAGGAAAAAAAATATGATTTTAGCTTTTTTTCTGAGTATTTTAAAATTTCATGTATTTTTAAAAAAATATTTGAAAGATTCAAAATTAATATTGATTTCCACATATTTCTATTGGGATTTTTTAAAAATATCTGAAATATATGATAATGTTGAAAAATCATCTAAAATCATATTTTTTTTGGCATATTTCGAGGATTCAAGGCATTTTCACTAATTTCAGGAAAAAAAATATTTTTTTGAGCTTAAATCTGTATTTTGAAAGTACTTCACAAAAACAGCAGAATTTTGCTTGCTTTTAAAAAGTATAAAATTCAGTTGCAGCTTTAATTCTCATTTAAAACTGTGAAAATCCATGAATTTTAGGTTTAAAATGAAGTTTGTCAAAAAAGCATATAAAACGCTCAAAATAATCGAAATATGCAGTAAAATATGATTTTAGCACATTTTTCTGAGTTTTTTAATGTTTCAATTATTTATTTTAAAATTTTTGAAATATAAAAAATTAATATTGATTTTTATCCATTTTTTTGAGATTTTTCAAAAATGTCAAAAATATATGTAAATGTTAAAGAATCGTTAAAAATCATATTTTTTGACAAATTTCCACGATTCAATGCATTTTCAAGCATTTCAGAAAAAACTTCATTTGTTGAGTTAAAATATATATTTTCAAAGTAACTAAAAAAAGTAGCATAATTTTGCTTACTTCTCGCATAAAATTCAATTGCAGCAGCAATTATGTTTTAAAAGTGTGAAAATCAATGAATTATTGTTATAAAATGAAGTTTGTCAGAAAAATCATAAAAGGCGCTCTAAATCGTCGTAATATGCAATAAAATATCATTTTATCACATGTTCCTTAGTTTTTAAATGTTTCAAGTATTTTTAAAAAATATCTTGAGCATTCAAAATAATTATTGATTTTTATCAACTTTCAGTGGGATTTTTGTAAAAATACACAAAATATTTATAAATATTGGAAAACCATTAAAAATCATATTTTCTGGCATATTTCGACGATTTTACTTTTTTAAAAAAATTCTAGGAAAAGTTTATTTTTTTTACTCATAATATGTTATGAGACTTCAGGAAAGTCCCATAATTTGGCTTACTTTTAGGAAAAAAATCGTTTTAGCAGGTTTTATTGAAAATGCGAAATTCTAAGTATTTTAGCTAAAAAATATGGTTCATCTAAAAAAGCATTCAAAACGATTTATTCGTCGAAATATGCAGTAAAATATGATTTTAGCACATTTTTCTGAATATTTTAATGTTTCAGGTATTTTATAAAAAAACATTTGAAATATAAAAAAATAATATTGATTTCAATCGATTTTTACTGGGATTTTTAAAAAATGTTTAAAATACATGTTAATGTTGAAAAATCATTAAATATCACATTTTCTTACAAATTTCGACGATTCAAGGCATTTTCACGCACTTCAGGAAAAAAAATTCATTTTTAAGTTAAAATTCACAAAAATTTACGAAAATAGCATAATTTTACTTACTTTTAGCATAAAATTCAATTGCAGCAGTAATTCTGATTTAAAAGTGTGAAAATTTATGAATTTTAGCTTGAAAATCAAGTTTGCAAAAAAAACATTCAAAACGCTCTAAATAGTCGAAATATGTAGTAAATTATGATTTTAGCACATTTTTCTGAGTTTTTTAATATTTCAACTTTTTTTTTTAAATATTTGAAATATTCAAAATTAATATTGATTTTTATCCATTTTTATTAAGATTTTTTAAAAATGTCAAAAATATATGTAAATGTTGAAAAATTGCTAAAAATCATATTTTTTGACGAATTGCGCTGATTCAATGCATTGTCAAGGATTACCGGTACAACTTCATTTTTGAGTTAAAATATGTATTTTGAAAATAATTCACGAAAACAACATAATTTTACTTCCTTTCAGCATAAAATTCAATTGCAGCAGTAATTCTGATTTAAAACTCTGAAAATCTATGAATTATAGCTAAAAGATGATGTTTGTCAGAAAAACCATACAAGACGCTCTAAATCGTCGTAATATGCAATGAAATGTCATTTTAGCATCTGATCCTGAGTTTTCAAATGTTTCAAGTATTTTTAAAAAAATATCTTGAATATTCAAAATAATTACTGATATTTATTTCTTTCAGTGGGATTTTTTAAAAATATACAAAATATTTATAAATATTGAAAAAGCACTAAAAGTCATATTTTTTTTTTCAATATTTCAACGGTTTATCACTTTTTCAATGATTTATACGAAAATTTATTTTTACTGATAATATGTTTTAACTAAATTTTTCAGAAATGTCTCATAATTTAGGTTACTTTTAGCAAAAAATTCAGTTTTAGCAGAAGATTTGAGTAAAAATACGATATTCTAAGTATTTTAGCTAAAAAATATGGTTTGTCTAAAAGAGCGTTCAAAACACTGTAAATCGTCGAAATATACAGTAAAATACGATTTTAGCATATTTTTCTGAGTTTTCTAACGTTCAAAGTTAATAGTGATTTCCATCGATTTTTATTAGATTTTTAAAGAATGTCTAATATGTATGTTAATGTTGAAAAATCATTAAAAGTCATATTTCTTGGCATATTTCGATGATTCAAGGCATTTTCAAGCATTTCATTAAAAACTTGGATTAAAATATGTACTTCGAAGTACTTAAGAAAAAAAACATAATTTTGCTTACTTTTATCATAAAATTCAAATTGCAGCAATAATTCTGATTTAAAAATGTGAAAATCTATGACTTTTAGGTAAAAAATAACTTTAGTCGGGAAAGCATTCAAAAGGCTCTATATCCTCGATATATGCAGTAAAATATGATTTTAGCACATTTTTCTATTTTAATGTTTCATGTATTGTTAAAAAAAATATTTGAAATATTAAAAACTAATGTTATTTTTATCGATTTTTATTGACTTTAAAAAAAATGAAATATATTAACGTTGAAAAAATCATTAAAAATCCTATTTTCTGGCATACATCGAAGATTCAAAGCATTTTCATGCATTTGAGGAAAAACTTCATTTTTGAGGTAAAATTCACAAAGATTCACGAAAAGAGAATAATTTTACTTAATTTTAGCATAAAATTCATTTGCAGCCGTTATTCTGATATAAAAGTGTGAAAATCTATGAATTTTAGCTTCAAAATGAAGTTTGTCAAAAAAGCATTGAAAACGATCTATATCGTTGAAATATGCAGCAAAACATGAATTTAGCACATTTTTCTAAGTTTTTAATATTTCAAGTATTCTTAAAAAGTGTTTGAAATATTCAAAATTAATACCTAATTTTTTCGATTTTTATTGGGATTTTTAAAAAAATGTTTTAAATGCATGTTAATGTTGAAAAATCATTAAAAATCACATTTTTCTGGCAAATTTCGATGATTTAAGGCATTTTCATGCATTTCAGGAAAAACTTCATTTCTTAGTTAAAATTCACAAAAATTACCAAAATAGCATAATTTTACTTACTTTTAGCATAAAATTCAATTGCAGCAGTAATTATGAGTTAAAAGTGTAAAAATCTATGAATTATATCAACAAAATGAAGTTTGTCAAAAAAGCATTCAAAACTATCTAAATCATCGAAATATGAAGTAAATTATGATTTTAGCACATTTTTTTTAATTTTTAATGTTTCAAATATTTTTCATAAAATATTTGAAATATTCAAAGTTAATATTGATTTCCATCCATTTTTATTAGATTTTTAAAAAATGTCTAATATGTATATTAATGTTGAAAAATCATGAAAAATCACGTTTTTTGGCATATTTCGGTGATTCAAGGCATTTTCAAGCATTTTAGGAAAAACTTGAATCAAAATAAGCATTTTCAAAGTACATGAAAAAAAAATAATGTAATTTCGCTTACTTTTATCATAAAATTCAATTGCAGCATTGATTCTGATTTAAAGGTGTGAAAATCTATTAATTTCAGGCACAAAATGACTTTATTGGAGAAAGCATTCAAAAAGCTCTATATCCTCGATATATGATTTTAGCTTTTTTTCTGAGTATTTTAAAATTTCATGTATTTTTAAAAAAATATTTGAAAGATTCACAATTAATATTGATTTCCATTTATTTCTGTTGTGTTTTTTAAAAATATCTGAAATATATGTTAATGTTGAAAAATCATCTAAAATCATATTTTTTGGCATATTTCGACGATTCAAGGCATTTTCACTAATTTCAGGAAAAAAATATGATTTTAGCTTTTTTCTGAGTATTTTAAAATTTCATGTATTTTTAAAAAAATATTTGAAAGATTCAAAATTAATGTTGATTTCCATTTATTTCTATTGGGATTTTTTAAAAGTATCTGAAATATATGTTAATGTTGAAAAATCATCTAAAATCATATTTTTTTGGCATATTTCGACGATTCAAGGCATTTTCACTAATTTCAGGAAAAAAATTATTTTTTTGAGCTTAAATCTGTATTTTGAAAGTACTTCACAAAAACAGCAGAATTTTGCTTGCTTTTAAAAAGTATAAAATTCAGTTGCAGCTTTAATTCTCATTTAAAACTGTGAAAATCCATGAATTTTAGGTTTAAAATGAAGTTTGTCAAAAAAGCATTCAAAACGCTCAAAATAATCGAAATATGCAGTAAAATATGATTGTAGCACATTTTTCTGAGTTTTTTAATGTTTCAATTATTTATTTTAAAAATTTTGAAATATAAAAAAATAATATTGATTTTTATCCATTTTTATTGAGATTTTTCAAAAATGTCAAAAATATATGTAAATGTTGAAGAATCGTTAAAAATCATATTTGTTGACAAATTTCAACGATTCAATGCATTTTCAAGCATTTCTGAAAAAACTTCATTTGTTGAGTTAAAATATGTATTTTCAAAGTAACTAAAAAAAGTAGCATAATTTTGCTTACTTCTCGCATAAAATTCAATTGCAGCAGCAATTATGTTTTAAAAGTGTGAAAATCAATGAATTATTGTTATAAAATGAAGTTTGTCAGAAAAATCATAAAAGGCGCTCTAAATCGTCGTAATATGCAATAAAATATCATTTTATCACATGTTCCTTAGTTTTTAAATGTTTCAAGTATTTTTAAAAAATATCTTGAGCATTCAAAATAATTATTGATTTTTATCAACTTTCAGTGGGATTTTTGTAAAAATACACAAAATATTTATAAATATTGGAAAACCATTAAAAATCATATTTTCTGGCATATTTCGACGATTTTACTTTTTTAAAAAAATTCTAGGAAAAGTTTATTTTTTTTACTCATAATATGTTATGAGACTTCAGGAAAGTCTCATAATTTGGCTTACTTTTAGGAAAAAAATCGTTTTAGCAGGTTTTATTGAAAATGCGAAATTCTAAGTATTTTAGCTAAAAAATATGGTTCATCTAAAAAAGCATTCAAAACGATTTATTCGTCGAAATATGCAGTAAAATATGATTTTAGCACATTTTTCTGAATATTTTAATGTTTCAGGTATTTTATAAAAAAACATTTAATTTAATGATTTTTCAAGTTTGCAAAAAAAACATTCAAACGCACGAAAAAAAAATTCATTTTTCAGTTAAAATTCTAAATAGCATAATTTTACTTACTCTTAGCATAAAATTCAATTATATGTAGTAAATTATGATTTTAGCACATTTTTCTGAGTTTTTTAATATTTCAAGTATTTTTTTTTTTTAAATATTTGAAATATTCAAAATTAATATTGATTTTTATCCATTGTTATTAAGATTTTTTAAAATTGTCAAAAATATATGTAAATGTTGAAAAATTGTTAAAAATCATATTTTTTGATGAATTGCACCGATTCAAAGCATTGTCAAGGATTACAGGCAAAACTTCATTTTCGAGGTAAAATATGTATTTTGAAAATAATTCACGAAAACAACATAATTTTACTTCCTTTCAGCATAAAATTCAATTGCAGCAGTAATTCTGATTTAAAACTTTGAAAATCTATGAATTATAGCTAAAAAATGATGTTTGTCAGAAAAACTATACAAGACACTCTAAATATCGTAATATGCAATGAAATGTCATTTTAGCATCTGATCCTGAGTTTTCAAATGTTTCAAGTATTTTTAAAAAAATATCTTTAATATTCAAAATAATTACTGATATTTCTTTCTTTCAGAGGGATTTTTTAAAAATATACAAAATATTTATAAATATTGAAAAAGCACTAAAAGTCATATTTTTTATTCAATATTTCAACGATTTATCACTTTTTCAATATTTTATATGAAAATTTATTTTTACTGATAATATGTTTTAACTAAATTTTTCAGAAATGTCTCATAATTTAGCTTACTTTTAGCAAAAAATTTATTTTTAGCAGAAGATTTGCTTAAAAATACGATATTCTAAGTATTTTAGCTAAAAAATATGGTTTTTCTAAAAGAGCGTTCAAAACACTGTAAATCGTCTAAATATACAGTAAAATACGATTTTAGCATATTTTTCTGAGTTTTCTAACGTTCAAAGTTAATAGTGATTTCCATCGATTTTTATTAGATTTTTAAAGAATGTCTAATATGTATGTTAATGTTGAAAAATCATTAAAAGTCATATTTCTTGGCATATTTCGATGATTCAAGGCATTTTCAACTATTTCGTGAAAAACTTGGATTAAAATATGTATTTTCGAAGTACTTCAAAAAAAAAAACATAAGTTTGCTTACTTTTATCATAAAATTCAAATTGCAGCAATAATTCTGATTTAAAAATGTGAAAATCTATGAATTTTAGGTACAAAATAACTTTAGTCGGGAAAGCATTCAAAAGGCTCTATATCCTTGATATATGCAGTAAAATATGATTTTAGCACATTTTTCTATTTTAATGTTTCAAGTATTCTTAAAAAATATTTGAAATATTAGAAACTAATGTTATTTTTATCGATTTTTATTGATTTAAAAAAAAAATTAAAATATGTTAACGTTGAAAAAATCATTAAAAATCCTATTTTCCGGCATATTTCGACGATTCAAAGCATTTTCATGCATTTGAAGAAAAACTTCATTTTTGAGGTAAAATTCACAAAGATTCACGAAAAGAGCATAATTTTACTTAATTTTAGCATAAAATTCATTTGCAGCCGTTATTCTGATATAAAAGTGTGAAAATCTATGAATTTTAGCTTCAAAATGAAGTTTGTCAAAAAAACATTAAAAACGATCTAAATCGTTGAAATATGCAGCAAAACATGAATTTAGCACATTTTTCTAAGTTTTTTAATATTTCAAGTATTCTTAAAAAGTGTTTGAAATATTCAAAATTAATACCTAATTTTTTCGATTTTTATTGGGATTTTTAAAAAAATGCTTTAAATGCATGTTAATGTTGAAAAATCATTAAAAATCACATTTTTCTGGCAAATTTCGACGATTCAAGGCATTTTCATACATTTCAGGAAAAACTTCATTTTTTAGTTAAAATTCACAAAAGTTACCAAAATAGCATAATTTTACTTACTTTTAGCATAAAATTCAATTGCAGCAGTAATTATGAGTTAAAAGTGTAAAAATCTATGAATTATATCAACAAAATGAAGATTATCAAAAAAGCATTCAAAACTATCTAAATCGTCGAAATATGAAGTAAATTATGATTTTAGCACATTTTTTTTAATTTTTAATGTTTCAAATATTTTACATGAAATATTTGAAATATTCAAAGTTAATATTGATTTCTATCCATTTTTATTAGATTTTTAAAAAATGTCTAATATGTATATTAATGTTGAAAAATCATGAAAAATCAAGTTTTTTGGCATATTTCGGTGATTCAAGGCATTTTCAAGCATTTTAGGAAAAACTTGAATTAAAATAAGCATTTTCAAAGTACATGAAAAAAAAATAATGTAATTTCGCTTACTTTTATCATAAAATTCAATTGCAGCATTGATTCTGATTTAAAGGTGTGAAAATCTATTAATTTCAGGTACAAAATGACTTTATTGGAGAAAGCATTCAAAAAGCTCTATATCCTCGAAATATGATTTTAGCTTTTTTTCTGAGTATTTTAGAATTTCATGTATTTTTAAAAAAATATTTGAAAGATTCAAAATTAATATTGATTTCCATTTATTTCTATTGGGATTTTTTAAAAATATATGAAATATATGGTAATGTTGAAAAATCATCTAAAATCATATTTTTTTTTGGCATATTTCGACGATTCAAGGCATTTTCACTAATTTCAGGAAAAAAATTATTTTTTTGAGCCTAAATCTGTATTTTGAAAGTACTTCAGAAAAATAGCAAAATTTTGCTTACTTTTCAAAAGTATAAAATTCAGTTGCAGCTTTAATTCTCATTTAAAACTGTGAAAATCCATGAATTTTAGGTTTAAAATGAAGTTTGTCAAAAAAGCATTCAAAACGCTCAAAATAATCGAAATATGCAGTAAAATATGATTTTAGCACATTTTCCTGAGTTTTTTAATGTTTCAATTATTTATTTGAAAATTTTTGAAATATAAAAAAATAATATTGATTTTTATCCATTTTTATTGAGATTTTTCAAAAATGTCAAAAATATATATAAATGTTGAAGAATCGTTAAAAATCATATTTTTTGACAAATTTCGACGATTCAATGCATTTTCATGCATTTCAGAAAAAACTTCATTTGTTGAGTTAAAATATGTATTTTCAAAGTAACTAAAAAAAGTAGCATAATTTTGCTTACTTCTCGCATAAAATTCAATTGCAGCAGCAATTATGTTTTAAAAGTGTGAAAATCAATGAATTAATGTTATAAAATGAAGTTTGTCAGAAAAATCATAAAAGGCGCTCTAAATCGTCGTAATATGCAATAAAATATCATTTTATCACATGTTCTTTAGTTTTTAAATGTTTCAAGTATTTTTAAAAAATATCTTGAGCAATCAAAATAATTATTGATTTTTATCAACTTTCGGTGGGATTTTTGTAAAAATACACAAAATATTTATAAATGTTGGAAAACCATTAAAAATCACATTTTCTGACATATTTCTGCGATTTTACTTTTTTTAAAAATTTCTAGAAGTTCATTCTTTTTACTCAAAATATGTTATGAGACTTCAGAAAAGTCTCATAATTTGGCTTACTTTTAGGAAAAAGTTTGTTGTAGCAGGTTTTATTGAAAATGCGAAATTCTAAGTATTTTAGCTAAAAAATATGGTTCATCTAAAAAAGCATTCAAAACGATTTATTCGTCGAAATATGCAGTAAAATATGATTTTAGCACATTTTTCTGAATATTTTAATGTTTCGTGTATTTTATAAAAAAAATTTGAAATATAAATAATTAATATTGATTTCAATCGATTTTTAGTGGGGTTTTTAAAAAATGTTTGAAATACATGTTAATGTTGAAAAATCATTAAATATCACATTTTCTGACAAATTTCGACGATTCAAGGCATTTTCACGCATTTCAGAAAAAAAATTCATTTTTCAGTTAAAATTCACAAAAATTCACGAAAATAGCATAATTTTACTTACTCTTAGCATAAAATTCAATTGCAGCAGTAATTCTGATTTAAAAGTGAGAAAATTTATGAATTTTAGCTTGAAAATCAAGTTTGCAAATAAAACATTCAAAATGCTCTAAATAGTCGAAATATGTAGTAAATTATGATTTTAGCACATTTTTCTGAGTTTTTTAATATTTCAAGTATTTTTTTTTAAATATTTGAAATATTCAAAATTAATATTGATTTTTATCCATTGTTATTAAGATTTTTTAAAATTGTCAAAAATATATGTAAATGTTGAAAAATTGTTGAAAATCATATTTTTTAACGAATTGCGCCGATTCAATTCATTGTCAAGGATTACAGGCAAAACTTCATTTTTGAGTTAAAATATGTATTTTGAAAATAATTCACGTAAACAACATAATTTTACTTCCTTTCAGCATAAAATTCAATTGCAGCAGTAATTCTGATTTAAAACTTTGAAAATCGATGAATTATAGCTAAAAAATGATGTTTGTCAGAAAAACCATACAAGACGCTCTAAATCGTCGTAATATGTAATGAAATGTCATTTTAGCATCTGATCCTGAGTTTTCAAATGTTTCAAGTATTTTTAAAAAAAATATCTTGAATATTCAAAATAATTACTGATATTTATTTCTTTCAGAGGGATTTTCTAAAAATATACAAAATATTTATAAATATTGAAAAAGCACTAAAAGTCATATTTTTTTTTCAATATTTCAACGATTTATCACTTTTTCAATATTTTATACGAAAATTTATTTTTACTGATAATATGTTTTAACCAAATTTTTCAGAAATGTCTCATAATTTAGCAAAAAATTTAGTTTTAGCAGAAGATTTGCTTGAAAATACGATATTCTAAGTATTTTAGCTAAAAAATATGGTTTGTCTAAAAGAGCGTTCAAAACACTGTAAATCGTCGAAATATACAGTAAAATACGATTTTAGCATATTTTTCTGAGTTTTCTAACGTTTAAAGTTAATAGTGATTTCTACCGATTTTTATTAGATTTTTAAAGAATGTCTAATATGTATGTTAATGTTGAAAAATCATTAAAAGTCTTGGCATATTTCGATGATTCAAGGCATTTTCAACCATTTCGTGAAAAACTTGGATTAAAATATGTATTTTCGAAGTACTTCAAAAAAAAAACATAAGTTTGCTTACTTTTATCATAAAATTCAAATTGCAGCAATAATTCTGATTTAAAAATGTGAAAATCTATGAATTTTAGGTACAAAATAACTTTAGTCGGGAAAGCATTCAAAAGGCTCTATATCCTCGATATATGCAGTAAAATATGATTTTAGCAAATTTTTCTAAGTATTTTAATGTTTCATGTATTATTAAAAAAATATTTGAAATATTAAAAACTAATATTGTTTTTTATCGATCTTTATTCTGAATTTTTAAAAAGAAATTAAAATATGTTAACGTTGAAAAATCACTAAAAATCGCATTTTCTGGCATATTTCGACGATTCAAAGCATTTTCATGCATTTTAGGAAGAACTTCATTTTTGAGGTAAAACTCACAAAGATTCACGAAAAGAGCAGAATTTTACTTAATTTTAGCATAAAATTAATTTACAGCCGTTATTCTGATACAAAAGTGTGAAAATCAGTGAATTTTAGCTTCAAAATGAAGTTTGTCAAAAAACCATTGGAAACGATCTGTATCGTTGAAATATGCAGCAAAACATGAATTAGCCCATTTTTCTGATTTTTTTCAATATTTCAAGTATTATTAAAAAATGTTTGAAATATTCAAAATTAATGCATAATTTTTTCTATTTTTATTGGGATTTTTAAAAAAAATTTTTTAAATGCATGTTAATGTTGAAAAATCATGAAAAATCACGTTTTTTGGCATATCTCGGTGATTCAAGGCATTTTCAAGCATTTTAAGAAAAACTTCAATTAAAATATGCATTTTCAAAGTAATTAAAAAAAAATAACGTAATTTCGCTTACTTTTATCATAAAATTCAATTGCAGCATTGATTCTGATTTAAAGGTGTGAAAATCTATTAATTTCAGGTACAAAATGACTTTATTGGGGAAAGCATTCAAAAAGCTCTATATCCTCAAAATATGATTTTAGCTCTTTTTTCTGAGTATTTTAAAGTTTCATGTATTTTTAAAAAATTTTTTTGAAAAATTCAAAATTAATATTGATTTCCATTTATTTCTATTGGGATTTTTTAAAAATATCTAAAATATATGTTAATGTTGAAAAATCATCTTAAATTATATTTTTTTGGCATATTTCGAAGATTCAAGGCATTTTCACTAATTTCAGGAAAAAAATTATTTTTTTCAGCTTTAATGTGTATTCACAAAAATAGCAAAATTTTGCTTACTTTTAAAAAGTATAAAATTAAGTTGCAGCTTTAATTCTCATTTAAAACTGTGAAAATCCATGAATTTTAGGTTTAAAATGAAGTTTGTCAAAAAAGCATTGAAAATGCTCAAAATAATCGAAATATGCACTAAAATATGATTTTAGCACAATTTTCTGAGTTTTTTAATGTTTCAATTATTTATTTGAAAATTTTTGAAATATAAAAAAATAATATTGATTTTTATCCATTTTTATTGAGATTTTTCAAAAATGTCAAAAATATATGTAAATATTGAAGAATCGTTAAAAATCATATTTTTTGACAAATTTCCACGATTCAATGCATTTTCAAGCATTTCAGAAAAAACTTCATTTGTTGAGTTAAAATATGTATTTTCAAAGTAACTAAAAAAAGTAGCATAATTTTGCTTACTTCTCGCATAGCATTCAATTGCAGCAGCAATTATGTTTTAAAAGTGTGAAAATCAATGAATTATTGTTATAAAATGAAGTTTGTAAGAAAAATCATAAAAGGCGCTCTAAATCGTCATAATATGCAATAAAGTATCATTTTATCACATGTTCCTTAGTTTTTAAATGTTTCAAGTATTTTTAAAAAATATCTTGAGCATTCAAAATAATTATTGATTTTAATCAACTTTCAGTGGGATTTTTGTAAAAATACACAAAATATTTATAAATGTTGGAAAACCATTAAAAAATCACCTTTTCTGGCATATTTCGGCGATTTTACTTTTTTTAGAAATTTCTAGGAAAAGTTCATTCTTTTTACTCATAATATGTTATGAGACTTCAGAAAAGTCTCATAATATGGCTTACTTTTAGGAAAAAGTTCGTTGTAGCAGGTTTTATTGAAAATGCGGAAATTCTAAGTATTTTAGCTAAAAAATATGGTTCATCTAAAAAAGCATTCAAAACGATTTATTCGTGGAAATATGCAGTAAAATATGATTTTAGCACATTTTTCTGAATATTTTAATGTTTCAGGTATTTTATAAAAAATATTTGAAATATAAAAAATTAAAATTGATTTCAATCGATTTTTAGTGGGTTTTTAAAAAATGTTTAAAATACATGTTAATGTTGAAAAATCATTAAATATCACATTTTCTGCCAAATTTCGACGATTCAATTCATTTTCATGCATTTCAGGAAAAAAATTCATTTTTCAGTTAAAATTCACAAAAATTCACGAAAATAGCATAATTTTACTTACTTTTAGCATAAAATTCAATTGCAGCAGTAATTCTGATTTAAAAGTGTGAAAATTTATGAATTTTAGCTTGAAAATCAAGTTTGCAAAAAAAACATTCAAAATGCTCTAAATAGTCGAAATATGTAGTAAATTATGATTTTAGCACATTTTTCTGAGTTTTTTAATATATCAAGTATTTTTTTTTTTAATATTTGAAATATTCAAAATTAATATCGATTTTTATCCATTTTTATTAAGATTTTTTAAAAATGTTAAAAATATATGTAAATGTTGAAAAATTGTTAAAAATCATATTTATTGACGAATTGCGCCGATTCAATGCATTGTCAAGGATTATAGGCAAAACTTCATTTTTAAGTTAAAATATGTATTTTGAAAATAATTCACGAAAACAACATAATTTTACTTCCTTTCAGCATTAAATTAAATTGCAGCAGTAATTCTGATTTAAAACTTTGAAAATCTATGAATTATAGCTAAAAAATTATGTTTGTCAGAAAAACCATACAAGACGCTCTAAATCGTCGTAATATGCAATGAAATGTCATTTTAGCATCTGATCCTGAGTTTTCAAATCTTTCAAGTATTTTTAAAAAAATATCTTGAATATTCAAAATAATTACTGATATTTCTTTCTTTCAGTGGGATTTTTTAAAAATATTCAGAATATTTATAAATATTGAAAAATCACTAAAAGTCATATTTTTTTTCAATATTTCAACGATTTATCACTTTTTCAATGATTTATACGAAAATTTATTTTTACTAATAATATGTTTTAACTAAATTTTTCAGAAATGTCTCATAATTTACTTTACTTTAAGCAAAAAATTTAGTTGTAGCAGAAGATTTGATTAAAAATGCGATATTCTAAGTATTTTAGCTAAAAAAATCTGGTTTGTCTAAAAGAGCATTCAAATCACTGTAAATCGTCGAAATATACAGTAAAATACGATTTTAGCATATTTTTCTGAGTTTTCTAACGTTCAAAGTTGATAGTGATTTCCATCGATTTTTATTAGATTTTTAAAGAATGTCTAATAGGTATGTTAATGTTTAAAAATTATTAAAAGTCATTTTTCTTGGCATATTTCGATGATTCAAGGCATTTTCAAGCATTTC
Source organism: Cherax quadricarinatus (assembly GCF_038502225.1). Lineage (NCBI taxonomy): Eukaryota > Metazoa > Arthropoda > Malacostraca > Decapoda > Parastacidae > Cherax > Cherax quadricarinatus. The sequence continues at coordinate 12,728,141 of NC_091380.1, forward strand.
ATGAAAAACTTGGATTAAAATATGTATTTTCGAAGTACTTCAAAAAAATAACATAATTTTGCTTACTCTTATCATAAAATTCAAATTGCAGCATTAATACTGATTTAAAAATGTGAAAATCTATGAATTTTAGGTACAAAATAACTTTAGTAGGGAAAGCATTCAAGAAGCTCTATATCCTCGATATATGCAGTAAAATATGATTTGAGCATAAAATATGATTTCTAGATTTTTTCAATGCTTTTGGTATTTTTCAAAAATATATGAAATATTCAAAATTATTTCTGAATTTCATCGAAATTTTACGGGCTATTTGAGAAATATGTAAAATACTTTAAAATGTTGAAAAGGCTCGAAAATTTCAATTCCATCAGTAATTCTGATAAAAAAGTTTGAAAATCCTTGAATTTTAGCTAAAAAATCAGGTTTGTCTGAAAACTTTTTTATCAGAATTACTGATGGAATTGAATTTTATGCTGAAAGTAACTTAAATATAACATATTAGTGTATTATTGTGTCAATCAATATTTCAAGTGAGAAAATCCAAGAATTTTAGCTAAAAAATCATGTTTGTCAGAAAATTGTTCTAAATGCTCCAAATCGTCGAAAAATACAGTAAAACATCATTTTACCATATTTTTCGATTTTTTCAATGCTTCAGGTATTTCATATATTTCAGGTATTTAATATATTTTTTAAAAAAACAAAAGCATTGAAAAAATCGAAAAATATGGCAAAATGATGTTTTACTGCATATTTCGACGATTTAGAGCATTTAGATCACTTTTCAGACAAACATCATTTTTTAGCTAAAATACATGGATTTTCAAACTTTTTCATAAGAATTGCTGATGGAATTGAAATTTTCGAACCTTTTCAACATTTTAAAGTATATTACATGTTTTTCAAAAAGCCTATAAAATTTCGATGAAATTCAGAAATAATCTTGAATATTTCATATATTTTTTTAAAAATACCAAAACCTTTGAAAAAATCGATAAATATGGTAAAATGATGTTTTACTGCATATTTCGACGATTTTCAGCATTTAGAGCACTTTTGAATTAAACCTTACTTTTTAGCTAAAATACATGGATTTTCACACTTGAAAAATTTATTGATACAATACTACACTACTTACTTTCAGCATAAAATTCAATTCCATCAGTAATTCTAATGAAAAAGTTTGAAAATCCATGAATTTTAGCTAAAAAATCAGGTTTGTCTGAAAAGTGTTCTAAATCCTCTAAATCGTCGAAATATGCTGTAAAACATTATTAAGCCATATTTTTCGATTTTTTCAATGCTTTTGGAATTTTGAAAAAAATATATGAAATATTCAAAACTATTTCCGAATTTCAACGAAATTTTACTGGCTTTTTGAAAAATATGTAATATACTTTAAAATGTTGAAAAGGCTCGAAAATTTCAATTCCATCAGCAATTCTGATAAAAAAGTTTGAAAATTCATGAATTTTAGCTAAAAAATCATGTTTGTCAGAATAGTGTTCTAAATGCTCAAAATCGTTGAAATATGCAGTAAAACATCATTTTGCCATATTTTTCGATTTTTTCAATGCTTCAGGTATTTCATATATTTCAGGTATTTCATATGAAATTCATATAAAATTTGAAAAACAGCAAAAGCATTGAAAAAAAATCGAAAAATATGGTAAAACGATGTTTTACTGCATATTTCGACTATTTTCAGCAATTAGAGCATTTTTCAATTAAACCTTACTTTTTAGCTAAAATTTTCACACTTGAAATATTTATTGACACAACACTAAGCTAAAATGTCATATTTAAGTTACTTTCAGCATAAAATTCATTTCCATCAATAATTCTGATAAAAAAAGTTTGAAAATCTATGAACTTTAGCTAAAAAATCAGGTTTGCCTGAAAAGTGTTCTAAATGCTTTATATCGTCGAAATATGCAGTAAAACATCATTTTGCCATATTTTTCGAATTTTTCAATGCTTTTGGTATTTTTAAAAAATATATGAAATATTCAAAATTATTTCTGAATTTCATCGAAATTTTATGGGCTTTTTGAAAAATATGTAATATACTTTAAAATGTTGAAAAGGCTCGAAAATTTCAATTCCATCAGTAATTCTCATAAAAAAGTTTGAAAATCCATGAATTTTAGCTAAAAAATCAGGTTTGTCTGAAAAGTGTTCTAAATGCTCTAAATCGTCGAAATATGCAATAAAACATCATTTTGCCATATTTTTCGATTTTTTCAATGCTTTTGCTATTTTTAAAAAATATATGAAATATATGAAATATCTGCAATATTTGAAATACCTAAAATATACGAAATACATGCAGCATTGAAAAAATGGAAAAATATGGTAAAATGAAGTTTTACTGCATATTTCGACGATTTTCAGCATTTAGAACACTTTTCAATTAAACCTTACTTTTTAGCTAAAATACATGGATTTTCACACTTGAAATATTTATTGACACAATACTACACTAAAATGTCATATTTAAGTTACTTTCAGCATAAAATTCAATTCCATCAGTAATTCTGATAAAAAAGTTTGAAAATCCTTGAATTTTAGCTAAAAAATCAGGTTTGTCTGAAAAGTTTTCTAAATGCTGTAAATCGTCAAAATATGCAGAAAAACATCATTTTACCATATTTTTCCATTTTATCAATGCTTTTGCTATTTTTAAAAAATATATTAAATATATGAAATACCTGAAATATATGAAATACCTGAAGCATTGAAAAAATCGAAAAATATGGTAATATGATGTTTTACTGCATACTTCGATGATTTTCAGCATTAGGACACTTTTGAATTAAACCTTACTTTTTAGCTAAAATACATGGATTTTCACACTTGAAATATTTATTGACACAATACTACACTAAAATGTCATATTTAAGTTACTTTCAGCATAAAATTCAATATAATCAGTAATTCTAATAAAAAAGTTTGAAAATCCATGAATTTTAGCTAAAAAATCGTCGAAATATGCAGTAAAACATCATTTTTCCATATTTCTAGATTTTTTCAATGCTTTTGGTATTTTTCAAAAATATATGAAATATTCAAAATTATATCTGAATTTCATCGAAATCTTACGGGCTTTTTGAAAAATATGTAATATACTTTAAAATGTTGAAAATGCTCGAAAATTTCAATTCTATCAGTAATTCTGATAAAAAAGTTTGAAAATCCTTGAATTTTAACTAAAAAATCATGTTTGTTTGAAAATTTCTCTAAATGCTCCAAATCGTCAAAAAATACAGTAAAAATCACTTTACCATATTTTTCGATTTTTTCAATGCTTCAGGTATTTCATATATTTCAGGTATTTAATATATTTCATATATTTTTTAAAAATAACAAAAGCATTGAAAAAACCGAAAAATATGGCAAAATGATGTTTTACTGCATATTTCGACGATTTAGAGCAGATTTTTTAGCTAAAATTCTTGGATTTTCAAACTTTTTTATCAGAATTACTGATGAAATTCAAATTTTCCAGCCTTTTCAACATTTTTATGTATATTACACATTTTTCAAAAAGCCCATTAAAATTTCGATGAAATTCAGAAATAATTTTGAATATTTCAAATATTTTTTAAAAATAACTGAAGCATTGAAAAAATCGATAAATACGGTAAAATGATGTTTTACTGCATATTTCGACGATTTTCAGCATTTAGAGCACTTTTGAATTAAACCTTACTTTTTAGCTAAAATACATGGATTTTCTTACTTGAAAAATTTATTGATACAGTACTACACTAAAATGTCGTATTTAAGTTGCTTTCAGCATAAAATTCAATTCCATCAGTAATTCTAATAAAAAAGTTTGAAAATCCATGAATTTTAGCTAAAAAATCACGTTTGTATGAAAAGTGTTCTAAATTTTCTAAATCGTCGAAATGTGTAGTAAAACATCATTTTTCCATATTTTTCAATTTTTTCAATGCTTTCGGTATTTTTAAAAAATGTATCAAATATTCAAAATTATATGTGAATTTCATCGAAATTTTATGGGCTTTTTGAAAAATATGTAATATACTTTAAAATGTTGAAAAGGCTCGAAAATTTCAATTCCATCAGTAATTCTGATAAAAAAAATTGGAAAATCCATGAATTTTAGCTAAAAAATCAGATTTGTCTGAAAAGTGTTCAAAATGCTCTAAATCGTTGAAATATGCAATAAAACATCATTTTCCCATAATTTTCATATTTTTTCAATGCTTTTGCTATTTTTAAAAAATATATGAAATATATGAAATGCCTGAAAAATATGAAATACCTGAAGCATTGAAAAAATCGAGAAAAATGGTTAAATGATGTTTTATAGCATATTTCGACGATTTTCAGCATTTAGATCGCTTTTCAATTAAACCTTACTTTTTAGGTAAAATACGTAGATTTTCACACTTGAAATATTTATTGACACAATCCTACACTAAAATGTTACATTTAAGTTACTTTCAGCATAAAATTCAATTCCATCAGTAATTCTGATAAAAGAAGTTTGAAAATCCATGAATTTCATCTAAAAAATCAGGTTTGTCTGAAAAGTGTTCTAAATGCTCTAAATCGTCGAAATATGCAGTAAAACATCATTTTGCCATATTTTTCGATTTTTTCAATGCTTTTGGTATTTTTAAACATTGTGAAATATTCGAAATTATTTCTGAATTTCATCGAAATTTTATGGGCTTTTTAAAAAATATGTAATATATTTTAAAATGTTGAAAAGGCTCGAAAATTTCAATTCCATAAGTAATTCTGATAAAAAAAATGGAAAATTCATGAATTTTAGGTAAAAAATCAGGTTTGTCTGAAAAGTGTTCTAAATGCTCTAAATTGTCGAAATGTGCAATAAAACATCATTTTGCCATATATTTCGATTTTTTCAATGCTTTTGGTATTTTTAAAAAATATATAAAATATATGAAATATCTGCAATATTTGAAATACCTGAAATATACGAAATACCTGAAGCATTGAAAAAATCGAAAAATATGGTAAAATATTTTACTGCATATTTCGACGATTTTCAGCATTTAGAGAACTTTTCAATTAAACCTTACTTTTTAGCTAAAATACATGGATTTTTACACTTGAAATATTTATTGACACAATACTACACTAAAATGTCATATTGAAGCTACTTTCAGCATAAAATTCAATTCCATCAGTAATTCTGATAAAAAAGTTTGAAAATCCTTGAATTTTAGCTAAAAAATCAGGTTTGTCTGAAAAGTTTTCTAAATGCTGTAAATCGTCAAAATATGCAGTAAAACATCATTTTACCATATTTTTCGATATTTTTCAATGCTTTTGCTATTTTTAAAAAATATATGAAATATATGAAATTACTGAAATATATGAAATACCTGAAGCATTGAAAAAAACGAAAAATATGGTAAAATGATCTTTTACTGCATATTTCGACGATTTTCAGCATTTAGAGCACTTTTGAATTAAACCTTACTTTTTAGCTAAAATACATGGATTTTTACACTTGAAATATTTATTGACACAATACTACACTAAAATGTCACATTTAAGTTACTTTCAGCATAAAATTCAATAAAATCAGTAATTCTAATAAAAAAGTTTGAAAATCCATGAATTTTAGCTAAAAAATCAGGTTTGTCTGAAAAGTCTTCTAAATGCTCAAAATCGTCGAAATATGGAGTAAAACATCATTTTTCCATATTTCTAGATTTTTTCAATGCTTTTGGTATTTTTCAAAAATTTATGAAATATTCAAAATTATATCTGAATTTCATCGAAATTTTACGGGCTTTTTGAAAAATATGTAATATACTTTAAAATGTTGAAAATGCTCGTAAATTTCAATTCCATCAGTAATTCTGATAAAAAAAATTGAAAATCCTTGAATTTTAACTAAAAAATCATGTTTGTTTGAAAATTTCTCTAAATGCTCCAAATCGTCGAAAAATACAGTAAAAATCATTTTACCATATTTTTCGATTTTTTTCAATGCTTCAGGTATTTCATATATTTCAGGTATTCAATATATTTCATATATTTTTTAAAAATAGCAAAAGCATTGAAAAAATCGAAAAATATGGCAAAATGACGTTTTACTGCACATTTCGACGATTTAGAGCAGATAGAACACTCTCCAGACAAACCTGAATTTTTAGCTAAAATTCAAGGATTTTCAAATTTTTTACCAGAATTACTGATGGAATTTAAATTTTCGAGCCTATTCAACATTTTAAAGTATATTACATATTTTTCAAAAAGCCCATTAAAATTTCGATGAAATTCAGAGATAATTTTGAATATTTCATATATTTTTTAAAAATACCTGAAGCATTGAAAAAATCGACAAATATGGTAAAATGATGTTTTACTGCATATTTCGTCGATTTTCAGCATTTAGAGAACTTTTCAATTAAACCTTACTTTTTAGCTAAAACACATGGATTTTTACACTGGAAATATTTATTGACACAATACTACAGTAAAATGTCATATTGAAGCTACTTTCAGCATAAAATTCAATTCCATCAGTAAATCTGATAAAAAAGTTTGAAAATCCATGAAATTTAACTAAAAAATCAGGTTTGTCTGAAACGTTTTCTAAATGCTTTAAATCGTCGAAGTATACAGTAAAACATCATTTTACCATATTTTACGATTTTTTCAATGCACTTGGTATTTTTAAGAAATATATGAAATATTCAAAATTATTTTTGAATTTCATCGAAATTTTATGGGCTTTTTGAAAAATATGTAATTATTTTTTTTTATTATTATCACACTGGCCGATTCCCACCAAGGCAGGGTGGCCCGAAAAAGAAAAACTTTCACCATCATTCACTCCATCACTGTCTTGCCAGAAGGGTGCTTTACACTACAGTTTTTAAACTGCAACATTAACACCCCTCCTTCATAGTGCAGGCACCGTACTTCCCATCTCCAGGACTCAAGTCCGGCCTGCCGGTTTCCCTGAACCCCTTCATAAATGTTACTTTGCTCACACTCCAACAGCACGTCAAGTATTAAAAACCATTTGTCACCATTCACTCCTATCAAACACGCTAACGCATGCCTGCTGGAAGTCCAAGCCCCTCGCACACAAAACCTCCTTTACCCCCTCTCTCCAACCTTTTCTAGGCTGACCCCTACCCCGCCTTCCTTCCACTACAGACTGATACACTCTTGAAGTCATTCTGTTTCGCTCCATTCTCTCTACATGTCCGAACCACCTCAACAACCCTTCCTCAGCCCTCTGGACAACAGTTTTGGTAATTCCGCACCTCCTCCTATCTTCCAAACTACGAATTCTCTGCATTATATTCACACCACACATTGCTCTCAGACATGACATCTCCACTGCCTCCAGCCTTCTCCTCGCTGCAACATTCATCACCCATGCTTCACACCCATATAAGAGCGTTGGTAAAACTGTACTCTCATACATTCCCGTCTTTGCCTCCAAGGACAAAGTTCTTTGTCTCCACAGACTCCTAAGTGCACCACTCACTCTTTTCCCCTCATCAATTCTATGATTCACCTCATCTTTCATAGACCCATCCGCTGACACGTCCACTCCCAAATATCTGAATACATTCACCTCCTCCATACTCTCTCCCTCCAATCTGATATTCAATCTTTCATCACCTAATCTTTTTGTTATCCTCATAACCTTACTATTTCCTGTATTCACCTTTAATTTTCTTCTTTTGCACACCCTACAAAATTCATCCACCAATCTCTGCAACTTCTCTTCAGAATCTCCCAAGAGCACAGTGTCATCAGCAAAGAGCAGCTGTGACAACTCCCACTTTGTGTGTGGATTCTTTATGTTTTAACTCCACGCCTCTTGCCAAGACCCTCGCATTTACTTCTCTTACAACCCCATCTATAAATATATTAAACAACCACGGTGACATCACACATCCTTGTCTAAGGCCTACTTTTACTGGGAAATAATTTCCCTCTTTCCTACATACTCTAACTTGAGCCTCACTATCCTCGTAAAAACTCTTCACTGCTTTCAGTAACCTACCTCCTACACCATACACTTGCAACATCTGCCACATTGCCCCCCTATCCACCCTGTCATACGCCTTTTCCAAATCCATAAATGCCACAAAGACCTCTTTAGCCTTATCTAAATACTGTTCACTTATATGTTTCACTGTAAACACCTGGTCCACACACCCCCTACCTTTCCTAAAGCCTACTCGTTCATCTGCTATCCTATTCTCCGTCTTACTCTTAATTCTTTCAATAATAACTCTACCATACACTTTACAAGGTATACTCAGCAGACTTATCCCCCTATAATTTTTGCACTCTCTTTTATCCCCTTTGCCTTTATACAAAGGAACTATGCATGCTCTCTGCCAATCCCTAGGTACCTTACCCTCTTCCATACATTTATTAAATAATTGCACCAACCACTCCAAAACTATATCCCCACCTGCTTTTAACATTTCTATCTTTATCCCATCAATCCCGTCTGCCTTACCCCCTTTCATTTTACCTACTGCCTCACAAACTTCCCCCACACTCACAACTGGCTCTTCCTCACTCCTATAAGATGTTATTCCTCCTTGTCCTATACACGAAATCACAGCTTAACTATCTTCATCAACATTTAACAATTCCTAAAAATATTCCCTCCATCTTCCCAATACCTCTAACTCTCCATTTAATAACTCTCCTCTCCTATTTTTAACTGACAAATCCATTTGTTCTCTAGGCTTTCTTAACTTGTTAATCTCACTCCAAAACTTTTTCTTATTTTCAACAAAATTTGTTGATAACATCTCACCCACTCTCTCATTTGCTCTCTTTTTACATTGCTTCACCACTCTCTTAACCTCTCTCTTTTTCTCCATATACTCTTCCCTCCTTGCATCACTTCTACTTTGTAAAAACTTCTCATATGCTAACTTTTTCTCCCTTACTACTCTCTTTACATCATCATTCCACCAATCGCTCCTCTTCCCTCCCGCACCCACTTTCCTGTAACCACAAACTTCTGCTGAACACTCTAACACTACATTTTTAAACCTACCCCATACCTCTTCGACCCCATTGCCTATGCTCTCATTAGCCTATCTATCCTCCAATAGCTGTTTATATCTTACCCTAACTGCCTCCTCTTTTAGTTTATAAACCTTCACCTCTCTCTTCCCTGATGCTTCTATTCTCCTTGTATCCCATCTACCTTTTACTCTCAGTGTAGCTACAACTAGAAAGTGATCTGATATATCTGTGGCCCCTCTATAAACATGTACATCCTGAAGTCTACTCAACAGTCTTTTATCTACCAATACATAATCCAACAAACTACTGTCATTTCGCCCTACATCATATCTTGTATACTTATTTATCCTCTTTTTCTTAAAATATGTATTACCTATAACTAAACCCCTTTCTATACAAAGTTCATTCAAAGGGCTCCCATTATCATTTACACCTGGCACCCCAAACTTACCTACCACACCCTCTCTAAAAGTTTATCCTACTTTAGCATTCAGGTCCCCTACCACAATTACTCTCTCACTTGGTTCAAAGGCTCCTATACATTCACTTAACATCTCCCAAAATCTCTCTCTCTCTCCTCTACATTCCTCTCTTCTCCAGGTGCATACACGCTTATTATGACCCACTTTTCGCATCCAACCTTTACTTTAATCCACATAATTCTTGAATTTACACATTCACATTCACTTTTCTCCTTCCATAACTGATCATTTAACATTACTGCTACCCCTTCCTTTGCTCTAACTCTCTCAGATACTCCAGATTTAATCCCATTTATTTCCCCCCACTGAAACTGCCCTACCCCCTTCAGCTTAAAAGGCTCGAAAATTTCAATTCCATCAGTAATTCTGATAAAAAAAGTTTGAAAATCCTTGAATTTTAGCTAAAAAATCAGGTTTGTCTGAAAACTGTTCTATATGCTCTAAATCGTCGAAATATACAGTAAAACATCATTTTGCCATATTTTTCGATTTTTTTCAATGCTTTTGTTATTTTTAAAAAATATATGAAATATATGAAATACCTGAAATATATGAAATACATGAAGCATTGAAAAAATCGAAAAATATGGTAAAAATTATTGTTTTACTGCATATTTCGACGATTTGGAGTATTTAGAGCACTTTTCAGACAAACATGATTTTTTGGTTAAAATTCAGTTATTTTGAAACTTTTTTATCAGAATTACTGACGAAATTGAATTTTGTGCTGAAAGTAACTTAAATATGACATTTTAGTGCAGTATTGTGTCAATAAATATTTCAAATATGACAATCCAAGAATTTTAGCTAAAAAATCATGTTTGTCTGAAAATTGTTCTAAATGATCCAAAACGTCGAAAAATACAGTAAAACATCATTTTACCATATTTTTCGATTTTTTCAATGCTTCAGTTATTTCATATATTTCAGGTATTTAATATAATTCATATATTTTTTTAAAAATAGCAAAAGCATTGAAAGAATCGAAAAATATGGAAAAATGATGTTTTACTGCATATTTCGACAATTTAGAGCAGATAGAACACTCTTCAGACAAACCTGATTTTTTAGCTAAAATTCATGGATTTCCAAACTTTTTTATCAGAATTACTGATGGAATTGAAATTTTTGAGCCTATTCAACATTTTAAAGTATATTACATATTTTTCAAAAAGCCCATCAAAATTTCGATGAAATTCAGAATTAATTTTGAATATTTCATATATTTTTTTAAAATACCTGAAGCTTTGAAAAAATCGAAAAATATGGTGAAATGATGTTTTAATGCATATTTCGACGATTTTCAGCATTTAGAGCACTTTTCAATTAAACCTTACTTTTTAGCTAAAATACATGGATTTTCACACTTGAAATATTTATTGACACAATCCTACAATAAAATGTCATATTTAAGTTACTTTCAGCATAAAATTCAATTATATCAGTAATTCTGATAAAAAAGTTTGGAAATCCATGAATTTCATCTAAAAAATCAGGTTTGTCTGAAAAGTGTTCTATATGCTCTAAATTGTCGAAATATGCAGTGAAACATCATTTTCCCATATTTTTCGATTTTTTCAATGCTTTTCGTATTTTTAAATATTATATGAAACATTCGAAATTATTTCTGAACTTCATCGAAATTTTATGGGCTTTTTAAAAAATATGTAATATACTTCAAAATGTTGAAAATGCTCGAAAATTTCAATTCCATAAGTAATTCTGATAAAAAAAATGGGAAAATTCATGAATTTTAGCTAAAAAATCAGGTTTGTCTGAAAAGTGTTCTAAATGCGCCAAATCGTCGAAATATGCAATAACACATCATTTTGCCATATTTTTCGATTTTTTCAATGCTTTTGCTGTTTTTAAAAAATATATGAAATATATGAAATATCTGAAATATATGAAATACCTGAAATAAACGAAATACCTGAAGCATTGAAAAAATCGAAAAATATGGTACAAAGATATTTTACTGCATATTTCGACGATTTTCAGCATTTAGAGAACTTTTCAATTAAAATTTACTTTTTTGCTAAAATACAATACTACACTAAAATGTCATATTGAACCTACTTTTAGCATAAAATTCAATTCCATCAGTAATTCTGATAAATAAGTTAAAAAATCGATGAATTTTAGCTAAAAAATCAGGTTTGTCTGAAAAGTTTTCTAAATGCTGTAAATCGTCGAAGTATGCAGTAAAACATCATTTTACCATATTTTCGATTTTTTCAATGCATTTGGTATTTTTAAAAAATATATGAAATATTCAAAATTATTTTTGAATTTCATCAAAATTTTATGGGCTTTTTGAAAAATATGCAATATACTTTAAAATGATGAAAAGGCTGGAAAATTTCAATTCCATCAGTAATTCTGATAAAAAAAGTTTGAAAATCCATGAATTTTAGCTAAAAAATCATATTTGTCTGAAAACTGTTCCAAATGCTCCAAATCGTCGAAATATGCAGCAAAATATCATTTTTACCTTATTTTTTTTATTTTTTTAATGTTTTTAGTATTTTTATAAAAATATATGAATTATGTGAAATACCTGAAATATATGAAATACCTGAAGCATTGAAAAAATCAAAAAATATGGTAAAATGATGTTTTACTGCATATTTCGACGATTTGGAGCATTTATAACACTTTTCAGACAAACATGATTTTTTAGCTAAAATTCATGGATTTTCAAACTTTTTTATCAGAATAACCGACGAAATTGAATTTTAAGCTGAAAGTAACTTAAATATGACATTTTAGTGTAGTATTGTGTCAATAAATATTTCAAGTGTGAAAATTCATGTATTTCAGCTAAAAAGTAAGTTTTAATTGAAAAGTGCTCTAAATTCTGAAAATCGTAGAAATATCATTTTACTATATTTTTCGATTTTTTTCAATGCTTCAGGTGTTTTTAAAAAGTATGTGAAATATTCAAAATTACTCTGAATTTCATCGAAATTTTATAGGCTTTCTCAAAAATATGTAATATAGTTTAAAATGTTGAAAACTCTCGAAAATTTCAATTACATCAGTAATTCTGATAAAAAGTTGGAAAATCCATGAATTTTAGCTTAAAAATCAGGTTTGTCTGAAAAGTGTTCTATATTCTCTAAATCGTCGAAATATGCAGTAAAACATCATTTTGCCATCTTTCTCGATTTTTTCAATGCTTTTGCTATTTTTAAAAAAACATATGAAATATGTGAAATACCTCAAATATATGAAATACCTGAAGCATTGAAAAACTCGAAAAATATGGTAAAATGATGTTTTACTGCATATTTCGACGATTTGGAGCATTTACAACACTTTTCAGACAAACATGATTTTTTAGCTACAATTCATGGATTTTCAAACTTTTTTATCCGACTTACTGATGGAATCTAAGTTTTGAAGCCTTTTCAACATTTTCAAGTATATTACCTATTTTTAAAAAAGCCCTTAAAATTTCGAAGAAATTCAGAAATAATTTTGAATATTTCATATATTTTTTAAATATACCAAAAGCATTGAAGAAATCGAAAAATATGGTAAAATGATGTTTTACTGCATATTTCGACGATTTTGAGCATTTAGAACACTTTTCAGACAAACATAATTTTTTAGCTAAAATTCATGGATTTTCAAACCTTTGTATCGGACTTACTGATGGAATTGAAATTATCGACCCTTTTCAACATTTTAAAGTATATTACATATTTTTCAAAAAGCCCATAAAATTTCGATGAAATTCAGAAATAATGCTTATTATTTCATATATTTTTTAAAAATACCTCAAGCACTGAAAAAATCGAAAAATATGGTAAAATGATGTTTTAATTCGACGATTTTCAGCATTTAGAGCACTTTTCAATTAAACCTTACTTTTTAGCTAAAATACATGGATTTTCACACTTGAAATGTTTTTTGACACAATACTACACCTAAATGTCATATTTAAGTTACTTTCAGCATAAAATTCAATTCCATCAGTAATTCTGATAAAAAAGTTTGAAAATCCATGAATTTCAGCTAAAAAAAATCAGGTTTGTCTGAGAAGTGTTCTAAATACTCTAAATCATCGAAATATGCAGTAAAAGAGCATTTTGCCATGTTTTTTTATTTTTTCAATGCTTTTGGTATTTTTTAAAACATTCAAGTATTCAAAATTATGTCTGAATTTCATCGAAATTTTATGGGCTTTTTGAAAAATATGTAATATACTTGAAAATGTTGAAAAGGCTGGAAAATTTCAATTCCATCAGTAATTCTGATAAAAAAAAGTTTGAAAATCCATGAATTTAAGCTAAAAAAATCATGTATCTCTGAAAATTTTTCTAAATGCTCAAAATCGTAGAAATATGCAGTAAAACATTTTTGCCATATCTTTCAATTTTTTCATTGCTTCAGGTATTTCATATATTTCATATATTTTTTAAAAATACCAAAAGCATTGAAAAAATCGAAAAATATGGCAAAATGATGTTTTATTGCATATTTCGACGATTTAGAGCATTTAGAACACTTTTCAGACAAACATGATTTTTTAGCTAAAATTCATTGATTTTCAAACTTTTTTATCAGAATTACTGATGAAATTTAAATTTTCGAGCCTATTCAACATTTTAAACTGTATTACATATTATTCAAAAAGCCCATAAAATTTCGATGAAATTCAGAAATAATTTTAAATATTTCATATATTTTTTTAAAAATACCTGTAGCATTGAAAAAATCGAAAAATATGGTAAAATGATGTTTTACTGCATATTTCGACGATTTTCAGCATTTAGAGCACTTTTGAATTAAACCTTACTTTTTAGCTAAAACACATGGATTTTCACACTTCAAATATTTATTGACACAATACTACACTAAAATGTCATATTTAAGTTACTTTCAGCAAAAAATTCAATTCCATCAGTAATTCTAATAAAAAAGTTTGAAAATCCATGAATTTTAGCTAAAAAATCCAGTTTGTCTGAAAAGTGTTCTAAATGCTGTAAATCGTCGAAATATGCAGTAAAAGATCATTTTATCATATTTTTCGATTTTTTCAATGCATTTGGTATTTTTAAAAAATATATGAAATATTCAAAATTATTTTTGAATTTCTTCGAAATTTTATAGGCTTTTTGAAAAATATGTAATATACTTTAAAATGTTGAAAAGACCCGAAAATTTCAATTCCATCAGTAATTCTGATAAAAAATTTTGAAAATTCTTGAATTTTAGCTAAAATATCAGATTTGTCTGAAAACTGTTCTAATGCTCTAAATAGTCGAAATATGCAGAAAAACATCATTTTACCATATTTTTCGATTTTTTCAATGCTTTTGTTATTTTTAAAAAATATTTGAAATATATGAAATGCCTGAAAAATGTGAAATACCTGAAGCATTGAAAATATCGACAAATATGGTAAAAAGATTTTTTAATGCATACTTCAACGATTTTCAGCATTTAGATCACTTTTCAATTAAACCTTACTTTTTAGATAAAATACATGGATTTTCACACTTGAAATATTTATTGACAAAATGCTACACTAAAATGTCATATTTAAGTTACTTTCAGCATAAAATTCAATTCCATCAATACTTCTGATAAAAAAGTTTGAAAATCCATGAATTTCATCTAAAAAATCAGTTTGTGTGAAAAAAGTTCATATTTTTCAATTTTTTCAATGCTTTTGGTATTTTTAAAAATTATATGAATTATTCGAAATTATTTCCGAATTTCATCAAAATTTTATGGGCTTTTTAAAAAATATGTAATATACATTAAAATGTTGAAAAGGCTCGAAAATTTCAATTATATAAGTAATTCTGATAAAAAAAATTGGAAAATTTTAGCTAAAAAATCAGGTTTGTCTGAAAAGTGTTCTAAATGCTCTAAATCGTCGAAATATGCAATAAAACATCATTTTGCCATATTTTTCGATTTTTTCAATGCTTTTGCTATTCTTTAAAAATATATGATATATATGAAACATCTGAAATATATGAAATACCTGAAACATACGAAATACCTGAAGCATTGAAAAACTCGAAAAATATGGTATTTAACTGCATATTTAGACGATTTTCCGCATTTACAGAACTTTTCAATCAAACCATTCTTTTTAGCTAAAATACATGGATTTTTACACTTGAAATATTTATTGACACAATACTACACTAAAATGTCATATTGAAGCTACTTTCAGCATAAAATTCAATTCCTTCAGAAATTCTGATAAAAAAGTTTGAAAATCCATGAATTTTAGCTAAAAATTCAGGTTTGTCTGAAAAGTTTTCTAAATTCTGTAAATCGTCGAAATATGCAGTAAAACATCATTTTACCATATTTTTCGATTTTTTCAATGCATTTGGTATTTTTCAAAAATATATGAAATATTTAAAATTCTTTTTGAATTTCATCGAAAATTTATGAGCTTTTTGAAAAATATGTAATATACTTTAAAATGTTGAAAAAGCTCGAAAATTTCAATTCCATCAGTAATTCTGATAAAAAGTTTGAAAATCCTTGAATTTTAGCAAAAAAAAATCAGGTTTGTCTGATAACTGTTCTATATGCTCTAAACCGTCGAAATATGCAGAAAAAAATAATTTTGCCATATTTTTCGATTTTTTCAATGCTTTTGTTGTTTTTAAAAAATATATGAAATATATGAAATACCTGAAATATATGAAATACATGAACCATTTTAAAAACTCGAAAAATATGGTAAAAAATTATTGTTTTACTGCATATTTCGACGATTTGGAGCATTTAGAGCACTTTTCAGACAAACATGATTTTTTAGCTAAAATTCATTTATTTTGAAACTTTTTTATCAGAATTACTGAGGGAATTGAATTTTATGCTGAAAGTAACTTAAATATGACATTTTAGTGTTAATGAATATTTCAAGTGTGAAAATCCAAGAATTTTAGCTAAAAAAACTTGTTTGTCAGAAAATTGTTCTAAATGCTCCAAATCGTCGAAAAATACAGTAACACATCATTTTACCATATTTTTCGATTTTTTCAATGCTTCAGGTATTTCATGTATTTCAGATATTTAATATATTTCAAATATTTTTTTAAAAATAGCAAAAGCATTGAAAAAGTCGAAAAATTTGGCAAAATGATGCTTTATTGCATATCTCGACGATGCAGAGCATATAGAACACTTTTCAGTCAAACCTGATTTTTTAGCTAAAATTCATGGATTTTCAAACTTTTTTATCAGAATTACTGATGAAATTGAAATTTTCGAGCCTATTCAGCATTTTAAACTATATTACATATTATTCAAAAAGCCCATAAAATTTCGATGAAATTCAGAAATAATTTTGAATATTTCATATATTTTTTAAAAATACCTGAAGCATTGAAAAAATCGAAAAATATGGAAAAATGATGTTTTATTGCATATTTCGACGATTTTCAGCATTTAGAGCACTTTCTAGCTAGAACACATGGATTTTCACACTTGAAATATTTATTGACACAATACTACACTAAAATGTCATATTTAAGTTACTTTCAGCAAAAAATTCAATTCCATCAGTAATTCTGATAAAAAAGTTTGAAAATCCATGAATTCTAGCTAAAAATTCAGGTTTGTCTGAAAAGTTTTCTAAATTCTGTAAATCGTCGAAATATGCAGTAAAACATCATTTTACCATATTTTTCGATTTTTTCAATGCATTTGGTATTTTTAAAAAATATATGAAATATTCAAAATTCTTTTTGAATTTTATCGAAATTTTATGAGCTTTTTGAAAAATATGTAATATACTTTAAAATGTTGAAAAAGCTCGAAAAATTCAATTCCATCAGTAATTCTGATAAAAACGTTTGAAAATCCTTGAATTTTAGCAAAAAAAAAAACAGGTTTGTCTGATAACTGTTCTATATGCTCTAAATCGTCGAAATATGCAGAAAAAATCATTTTGCCATATTTTTCGATTTTTTCAATGCTTTTGTTATTTTTAAAAAATATATCAAATATGTGAAATACCTGAAATATATGAAATACATGAAGCATTTTAAAAAATCGAAAAATATGGTAAAAATTATTGTTTTACTGCATATCTCGACGATATGGAGCATTTAGAGCACTTTTCAGACAAACATGATTTTTTAGCTAAAATTCATTTATTTTGAAACTTTTTTATCAGAATTACTGAGGGAATAGAATTTTATGCTGAAAGTAACTTAAATATGACATTTTAGTGTAGTATTGTGTCAATAAATATTTCAAGTGTGAAAATCCAAGAATTTTAGCTAAAAAAACTTGTTTGTCAGAAAATTGTTCTAAATGCTCCAAATCGTCGAAAAATACAGTAAAACATCATTTTACCATGTTTTTCGATTTTTTCAATGCTTCAGGTATTTCATATATTTCAGGTATTTAATATATTTCAAATATTTTTTAAAAATAGCAAAAGCATTGAAAAAGTCGAAAAATATGGCAAAATGATGTTTTACTGCATATTTCGACAATTTAGAGCAGATAGAACATTCTTCAGACAAACCTGATTTTTTAGCTAAAATTCATGGATTTTCAAACTTTTTTATCAGAATTACTGATGGAATTTAAATTTTCGAGCCCATTCAACATTTACATATTTTTCAAAAAGCCAATAAAAATTTCGATGAAATTCAGATATAATTTTGAATATTTCATATATTTTTATAAAATACCTGAAGCATTGAAAAAATCGAAAAATATGGTAAAATGATGTTTTACTGCGTATTTCGACGATTTTTAGCATTTAGAGAACTTTTGAATTAAACCTTACTTTTTCGCTAAAATGCATGGATTTTCACAATTGAAATATTTATTGACACAATACTACAATAAAATGTCATATATAAGTTACTTTCAGCAAAAAAATTAATTTCATCAGTAATTCTAATAAAAAACTTTGAAAATCCATGAATTTTACCTTTGTCTGAAAAGTGTTCTAAATGCTCTAAATCGTCGAAATATGCAGTAAAACATCATTTTTCCATATTTTTCGATTCTTTCAATGCTTTCGGTATTTTTAAAAAATATATCAAGTATTCAAAATTATATCTGATTTTCATCGAAATTTTATGGGCTTCTTGAAAAATATGTAATATACTTTAAAATGTTGAAAAGGCTCGAAAATTTCAATTCCATCAGTAATTCTGATAAAAAAAATTGGAAAATCCATGAATTTTAGCTAAAAAATCAGATTTCTCTGAAAAGTGTTATAAATGCTCTAAATCGTTGAAATATGCAGTAAAACATCATTTTGCATTATTTTTCGATTTTCTCAATGCTTTTGCTATTTTTAAAAAAATATATGAAATACATAAAATGTATGAAAAATATGAAATACCTGAAGCATTGAAAAAAATCGGAAAAAAATGATAAATTGATGTTTTACTGCATATTTCGACGATTTTCAGCATTTAGATCACTTTTCAATTAAACCTTACTTTTTAAATAAAATACATGGATTTTCACACTTGAAATATTTATTGACACTATCCTACAATGAAATGTCATATTTAATTTACTTTCAGCATAAAATTCAATTCCATCAGTACTTCTGATAAAAAAGTTTGAAAATCCATAAATTTCATCTAAAAAATCAGGTTTGTCTAAAAAGTGTTCTAAATTTTTTCAATGCTTTTGCTATTTTTAAAAAATATATGAAATGTATGAAATATCTGAAACATATGAAATACCTGAAATATACGAAATACCTGAAGCATTGAAAAAAATCGAAAAATATGGTAAAATGATATTTTACTGCATATTTCGACGATTTGCAGCATTTAGAGAACTTTTCAATTAAACCTTACTTTTTAGCTAAAATACATGGATTTTTACCTTATTTTTTTATTTTTTAATGTTTTTAGTATTTTTATAAAAATATATGAAATATGTGAAATACCTGAAATATATGAAATACCTGAAGCATTGAAAAAATCGAAAAATGTGGTAAAATGATGTTTTACTGCATATTTCGATGATTTGGAGCACTTAGAACACTTTTCAGACAAATATGATTTTTTAGCTAAAATTCATGGATTTTCAACTTTTTATCAGAATTACTGATGGAATTGAAGTTTTCGAGCCTTTTCAACATTTTAAAGTATATTACATATTTTTCAAAAAGCCCTAAAAATTTCGAAGAAATTCAGGAATAATTTTGAATATTTCATATATTCTTTAAAGATACCAAAAACATTGAAGAAATCCAAAAATATGGTAAAATGTTGTTTTACTGCATATTTCGACGATTTAGAGCATTTAGAACACTTTTCAATCAAACCTGACTTTTTAGCTAAAATTCATGGATTTTCAAACTTTTTTATCAGAATTACTGATGGAATTGAATTTTATGCTGAAAGTAACTTAAATATGACATTTTAGTGTAGTATTGTATCAATAAATATTTCAAGTGTGAAAATCCATGTATTTTAGCTAAAAAGTAAGGTTTAATTGAACAGTGCTCTAAATGTTGAATATCGTCGAAATATGCAGTAAAACATCATTTTACCATATTTTTCGATTTTTTCAATGCTTCAGGTATTTTTAAAAAATATATGAAATATTCAAAATTTTTTCTGAATTTCATCGAAATTTTATAGGCTTTTTCAAAAATATGTAATATACTTTAAAATGTTGAAAAGTCTCGAAAATTTCAATTCCATCAGTAATTCTGATAAAAAGTTTGAAAATCTATGAATTTTAGCTTAAAAATCAGGTTTGTCTGAAAAGTGTTCTATTACCTGGAGTTTACCTGGAGAGAGTTCCGGGGGTCAACGCCCCCGCGGCCCGGTCTGCGACCAGGCCTCTTTAGGTCAGTGTCCCAGGATGCAACCCACACCTTCGACTAACACCCAGGTACCCATTTTACTGATTGGGAACATAGACAACATGTGGAAAGAAACACGTCCAATGTTTCTACTCTGGCTGGGAATCGAGCCCAGGCCCTCACTGTGTGAAGCGAGAGCTCTAAATCGTCGAAATATGCAGTAAAACATCATTTTGCCATATTTCTCGATTTTTTCAATGCTTTTGCTATTTTTAAAAAAACATATGAAATATATGAAATACCTAAAGCATTCAAAAATTTGAGAAATATGGTAAAATGATGTTTTACTGCATATTTCGACGATTTTGAGCATTTCGAACACTTTTCAGACAAACATGATTTTTTAGCTAAAATTCATGGATTTTCAAACTTTTTTATCAGACTTACTGATTAAATTGAAATTTTCCAGCCTTTTCAACATTTTAAAGTATATTACATGTTTTATAAAAAGCCCATAAAATTTCGATGAAATTCATATATTTTTTAAAAATACCTGAAGCACTGAAAAAATCGAAAAATATGGGAAAATGATGTTTTACCGCATATTTCGACGATTTTCAGCATTTATAGCACTTTTCAATTAAACCTTTCTTTTTAGCTAAAACACATCGATTTTCACACTTGAAATATTTTTTGACACAATTCTACACTTAAATGTCATATTTAAGTTACTTTCAGCATAAAATTCAATTCCGTCAGTAATTCTGATAAAAAAGTTTGAAAATCCATGAATTTCAGCTAAAAAAAATCAAGTTTGCCTGAGAAGTGTTCTAAATGCTGTAAATCGTCGAAATATGCAGTAAAACATCATTTTGCCATGTTTTTCGATTTTTTTCAATTCTTTTGCTATTTTTAAAAAATATATGAATATATGAAATACCTGAAATATATGAAATACCTGAAGCATTGAAAAAATCGAAAAATATGGTAAAATGATGTTTTACTGCATATTTCGACGATTTTCAGCATTTAGAGCACTTTTGAATTAAACCTTACTTTTTACCTAACTTACATGGATTTTCACACTTGAAATATTTATTGACACAATACTACACTAAAATGTCATATTTAGTTACTTTCAGCAAAAAACTCAATTCCATCAGTAATTCTGATAAAAAAGTTTGAAAATCCATGAATTTTAGCAAAAAAATCAGGTTTGTCTGAAAAGTTTTCTAAATGCGCTAAATCGTGGAAATATGCAGTAAAACATCATTTTACCATATTTTTCGATTTTTTCAAAGATTCTGGTATTTATAAAAAAAATATCAAGTATTCAAAATTATATCCGAATTTCATCGAAATTTTATGGGCTTCTTGAAAAATTTGTAATATACTTGAAAATGTTGAAAAGGCTCGAAAATTTCAATTCCATCAGTAATTCTGATAAAAATAGTTTGAAAATCCATGAATTTAAGCTAAAAAAATCATGTTTGTTTGAAAATTGTTCTAAATGCTCCAAATCGTAGAAATATGCAGTAAAACATAATTTTTACCATATTTTTCATTTTTTTCAATGCTTCAGCTATTTTATGTATTTCATATATTTTTTAAAAATACCAAAAGCATTGAAAAAATCGAAAAATATGGCAAAATGATGCTTTACTGCATATTTCGACGATTTAGAGCATATAGAACACTTTTCATACTAACCTGATTTTTCAGCTAAAATTCATGGATTTTCAAACTTTTTCATAAGAATTACTGATGGAATTGAATTTTATGCTCAAAAGTAACTTAAATATGACATTATAGTGTAGTATTGTGTCAATAAATATTTCAAGTTTGAAAATCCAAGAATTATAGCAAAAAAATCATGTTTGTCTAAAAAGTGTTCTAAATGCTCTAAATCGTCGAAATATGCAATAAAACGTCATTTTGCCATATTTTTCGATTTTTTCAATGCTTTTGCTATTTTTAAAAAATATATGATATATATGAATTATTTGAAATATATGAAATACCTGAAATATACGAAATACCTGAAGCATTCAAAAAATCGAAAAATATGGAAAAATGATATTTTACTGCATATTTAGACGATTTTCAGCATTTACGGAACTTTTCAATTAAACATTACCTTTTAGCTAAAATACATGGATTTTTACACTTGAAATATTTATTGACACAATACTACACTAAAATGTCATATTGAAGCTACTTTCAGCATAAAATTCAATTCCATCAGTAATTCTGATAAAAAAGTTTGAAAATCCATGAATTTTAGCTAAAAAATAATTTTTGTCTGAAAAGTTTTCTAAATGCTGTAAATCGTCATTTTACCATATTTCTCGATTTCTTCAATGCATTTGGTATTTTTCAAAAATATATGAATTATTCAAAATTCTTTTTAAATTTCATCGAAATTTTATGGGCTTTTTGAAAAATATGTAATATACTTTAAAATCTTGAAAAGGATCGAAAATTTCAATTCCATCAGTAATTCTGATTAAAAAGTTTGAAAATCCTTGAATTTTAGAAAAAAAAATCAGGTATGTCTGAAAATTGTTCTATATGCTCTGAATCGTCGAAATATGCAGTAAAACATCATTTTGCCATATTTTTTTATTTTTTCAATGATTTTGTTATTTTTAAAAAATATATTAAATATATGAAATACATGAAATATGTGAAATACATGAAGCATTGAAAAAATCGAAAAATATGGTAAAAATGATTGTTTTACTGCATATTTCGACGATTTTGAGCACTTAGAGCACTTTTCAGACAAACAATTTTTTAGCTAAAATTCATTTATTTTGAAACTTTTTTATCAGAATTGCTGATGGAATTGAGTTTTATGCTGAAAGTAACTTAAATATGACATTTTAGTGCAGTATTGTGTCAATAAATATTTCAAGTGTGAAAAACCAAGAATTTTAGCTAAAACATCATTTTGTCTGAAATTTGTTCTAAATGCTCCAAATCGTCGAAAAATACAGTAAAACATCATTTTAGCATACTTCTCGATTTTTTCAATGCTTCAGGTATTTCATATATTGCAGGCATTTAATATATTTCATACATTTTTTGAAAATACCAAAAACATTGAAAAAATCGAAAAATATGGCAAAATGATGTTTTACTGCATATTTCGACAAACCTGATTTTTTAGCTAAAATTCATGGATTTTCAAACTTTTTATCAGAATTACTGATGGAATTTAAATTTTCGAGCCTATTCAACATTTTAAAGTATATTACATATTTTTCAAAAAGCCCATAAAAATTTCGATGAAATTCAGAAATAATTTCGAATATTTCATATATTTTTTAAAAATACCTGAAGCATTAAAAAAATCGGAAAATATGGTAAAATGATGTTTTAGCTAAAATACATGGATTTTCACCCTTGAAATATTTATTGACACAAAAGAACACTAAAATGTCATATTTAAGTTACTTTCAGCATAAAATTCAATTCCATCAGTAATTCTAATAAAAAAGTTTGAAAATCCATGAATTTTATCTAAAAAATCAGGTTTGTATGAAAAGTGTTCTAAATGCTCTAAATCGTCGAAATATGCAGTAAAACGTCATTTCTCCATATTTTTCGATTTTTTCAATGATATCGGTATTTTTAAAAAATATATCAAGAATTCGAAATTATATCTGAATTTCATCGAAATTTTATGGGCTTTTTGAAAAATATGTAATATATTTCAAAATGTTGAAAAGTCTCGAAAATTTCATTTCCATCAGTAATTCCGATAAAAAAAATTGAAAAATCCATAAATTTTAGCTAAAAAATCAGATTTGTCTGAAAAGTGTTCTAAATGCTCTAAATCGTTGAAATGTGCAGTAAAACATCATTTTGCCATATTTTTCGATTTTTTCAATGCTTTTGCTATTTTTAAAAAAATATATGAGATATATGAAATGCCTGAAAAATATGAAATACCTGAAGCATTGAAAAAAATCGAAAATAAACGGTAAATTGATGTTTTGCCCCATATTTCGACGATTTTCAGCATTTAGATCACTTTTCAATTAAACCCCACTTTTTAGATAAAATACATGGATTTTCACACTTGAAATATTTATTGACACAATCCTACAATAAAATGTCATATTTAAGTTACTTTCAGCATAAAATTCAATTCCATCACTAATTCTGATAAAAAAGTTTGAAAATCCATGAATTTCATCTAAAAAATCAGGTTTGTCTGAAAAGTGTTCTAAATGCTCTAAATCGTCGAAATATGCAGTAAAACATTGTTTTGCTATATTTTTCGATTTTTTCAATGCTTTCGGTATTTTTAAACATTATATGAAATTTTCGAAATTATTTCTGAACTTCATCGAAATTTTAAGGGGTTTTTAAAAAATATGTAATATACTTTTAAAATGTTGAAAAGGCTCGAAAAT
Source organism: Cherax quadricarinatus (assembly GCF_038502225.1). Lineage (NCBI taxonomy): Eukaryota > Metazoa > Arthropoda > Malacostraca > Decapoda > Parastacidae > Cherax > Cherax quadricarinatus. Next base: position 12,752,857 of record NC_091380.1, read on the forward strand.
TTCAATTCCTTAAGTAATTCTGATAAAAAAAATGGAAAATTCATGAATCTTAGATAAAAAATCAGGATTTTCTGAAAGTGTTCTAAATCGTCGAAATATGCAATAAAACATCATCTTGCCATATTTTCGATTTCTTCAATGCTTTTGCTATTTTTAAAAAATACATGAAATATGTGAAATATCTGAAATATATGAAATACCTAAAATATACGAAATACCTGAACCATTGAAAAAATCGAAAAATATGGTAAAATGATATTTTACTGCATATTTCTACGATTTTCAGCATTTAGAGAACTTTTCAATTAAAATTTACTTTTTTGCTAAAATACATGGATTTTTAAACTTGAAAGATTTAGTGACACAATACTACACTAAAATGTCATATTGAAGCTACTTTCAGCATAAAATTCAATTCCATCAGTAATTCTGATAAAAAAGTTTAAAAATCGATGAATTTTAGCTAAAAAATCATGTTTGTCTGAAAAGTTTTCTAAATGCTCTAAATCGTCGAAATATGCAATAAAACATCATTTTACCATATTTTCCCGATTTTTTCAATGCATTTGGTATTTTAAAAAATATATGAAATATTCAAAATTATTTTTGAATTTCATCGAGAATTTTATGGGCTTTTTGAAAAATATGATGAAAAGGCTGGGAAATTTCAATCCCATCAGTAATTCTGATAAAAAAAAGTTTGAAAATCCATGAATTTTAGCTAAAAATCATATTTGTCTTAAAAGTTTTCCAAATGCTCCAAATCGTCGAAATATGCAGTAAAACTTCATTTTTACCTTATTTTTTTTTTTAATGTTTTTAGCATTTTTATAAAAATATATGAAATATGTGAAATACCTGAAATATATGATATACCTGAAGCATTGAAAAAATCGAAAAATATGGTAAAAAGATGTTTTACTGTGTATTTCGACGATTTGGAGCATTTAGAACACTTTTCAGACAAACCTGATTTTTTAGCTAAAATTCATGGATTTTCAAACTTTTTTATCAGAACTACAGATGGAATTGAAATTTTCGAGCCTATTCAACATTTTAGAGTATATTACATATTTTTCAAAAAGCCCATTAAAATTTCGATGAAATTCAGAAATAATTTTGAATATTTCATATATTTTTTAAAGATACCAAAAGCACTGAAGAAATCGAAAATATGGTAAAATCGTGTTTTACTGCATATTTCGACGATTCAGAACATTTAGAACACTTTACAGACAAACCTTACTTTTTAGCTAAAATTCGTGGATTTTCAAACTTTTTATCAGAATTACAGATGAAATTGAATTTTATGCAGAAAGTAACTTAAATATGACATTTTAGTGTAGTATTGTATCAATAAATATTTCAAGTGTGAAAATCCATGTATTTTAGCTAAAAAGTAAGGTTTAATTAAAAAGTGCTCTAAATACTGAAAGATCGTCGAATTATGCAGTAAAACATCATTTTACCATATTTTTCGATTTTTTCAATGCTTCGGGTATTTTTAAAAAGAATATGAAATATTCAAAATTATTTCTGAATTTCATCGAAATTTTATAGGCTTTTTCAAAAATATGTAATATACTTTAAAATGTTGAAAAGTCTCGAAAATTTCAATTCCATCAGTAATTCTGATAAAAAGTTTGAAAATCCATGAATTTTTGCTTAAAAATCAGGTTTGTCTGAAAAGTGTTCTATATGCTCTAAAGCGTCGAAATATGCAGTAAAACATCATTTTGTCATATATCTCGATTTTTTTCAATGCTTTTGCTATTTTTTATAAAACATATGAAATATGTGAAATACCTGAAATACGTATAAGAATTACCTAATGTATTGAAAAAATTGAAAAATATATTAAAATGATGTTTTACTGCATATTTCGGCGATTTTGAGCATTTACAGCACTTTTCAGACAAACATGATTTTTTAGCTAAAATTCATGGATTTTCAAATTTTTTTTATCAGACATACTGATGGAATTGAAATTTTCGAACCTTTTCAACATTTTAAAGTATATTACATATTTTTCAAAAAGCCTATAAAATTGTGATGAATTTCAGAAATAATATTTAATATTTCATATATTTTTTAAAAATACCTGAAGCATTGAAAAAATCGAAAAATATGGTAAAATGATGTTTTAATGCATATTTCGACGATTTTCAGCATTTAGAGCACTTTTCAATTAAACCTTACTTTTTAGCAAAAACATATGGATTTTCACACTTGACATGTTTTTTGGCACAATAATACACTTAAACGTCATATTTAAGTAACTTTCAGCATAAAATTCAATTCCATCAGTAATTCTGATAAAAAAGTTTGAAAATCCATGAATTTCAGCTAAAAAAATCAGGTTTGTCTGAGAAGTGTTCAAAATGCTCTAAATCGTCGAAATATGCAGTAAAACATCATTTTGCCATGTTTTTCGATTTTTTCAATGCTTTTGCTATTTTTAAAAAAATATATGAAATGTATGAAATACTTGAAATATATGAAATACCTGAAGCATTGAAAATATCGAAAAATATGGTAAAATGACGTTTTACTGCACATTTCGACGATTTTCAGCCTTAAGAGATCTTTTCAATTAAACCTTACTTTTTAGCTAAATTACATGGATTTTCACACTTGAAATATTTATTGACACAATACTACACTAAAATGTCATATTTAAGTTACTTTAAACATAAAATTCAATTCCATCAGTAATTCTGATAAAAAAGTTGGGAAATCCATGAATTTTAGCTAAAAAAATCAGGTTTGTCTGAAAAGTTTTCTAAATGCTCTAAATCGTCGAAATAAGCAGTAAAACATCATTTTACCATATTTTTCGATTTTTTCAATGCTTTTGGTATTTTTAAAAAAATATATCAAGTATTGAAAATTATATCTGAATTTCATCGAAAAATATGGTAAAATGATGTTTTACTGCATATTTCGACGATTTTCAGCCTTAAGAGAACTTTTCAATTAAACCTTTCTTTTTAGCTAAAATACATGGATTTTCACACTTGAAATATTTATTGACACAATACTACACTAAAATGTCATATTTAAGTTACTTTCAGAAAAAAATTCAATTCATCAGTAATTCTAATAAAAAAGTTTGAAAATCAATGAATTATAGCTAAAAAATCAGGTTTGTCTGAAGTGTTCTAAATGCTGTAAATCGTCGAAATATGCAGTAAAACATCATTTTACCATATTTTTCGATTTTTTCAATGCTTTTGTTATTTTTAAAAAATATATGAAATATATGCAATGCCTGAAAAATATGAAATACCTGAAGCATTGAAAATATCGACAAATATGGTAAAATTATGTTTTAATGCATACTTCGACGATTTTCAGCATTTAGTTCACTTTTCAATTAAACCTTACTTTTTAGATAAAATACATGGATTTTCACACTTGAAATATTTATTGACACAATGCTACACTAAAATGTCATATTTAACTTACTTGCAGCATAAAATTCAATTCCATCAGTACTTCTGATAAAAACAGTTTGAAAATCCATGAATTTCATCTAAATAATCAGGTTTGTGTGAGAAGTGTTCTAAATGCTCTAAATCGTTGAAATATGCAGTAAAACATCATTTTGCCATGTTTTTCGATTTTTTCAATGCTTTTGGTATTTTTAAAAATTATATGAAATATTCGAAATTATTTCTGAATTTCATCGAAATTTTATGGGCTTTTTAAAAAATATATAATATACTTTAAAATGTTGAAAAGGCTCGAAAATTTCAATTCCATAAGTAATTCTGATGAAAAAATTGGAAAATTCATGAATTTTAGCTAAAAATCAGGTTTGTCTGAAAAGTGTTCTAAATGCTCTAAATCGTCGAAATATGCAATAAAACATCATTTTCCCATATTTTTCGATTTTTTCAATGCTTTTGCTATTTTTAAAAAATATATGAAATATATGAAATATCTGAAACATATGAAATACCTGAAATATACGAAATACCTGAAGCATTGAAAAAATCGAAAAATATTGTAAAATGATATTTTACTGCATATTGATACAATACTACAGTATAATGTCATATTGAAGCTACTTTCAGCATAAAATTCAATTCCATCAGTAATTCTGATAAAAAAGTTTAAAAATCGATGAATTTTAGCTAAAAAATCAGGTTTGTCTGAAAAGTTTTCTAAAATCTGTAAATCGTCGAAATATGCAGTAAAACATCATTTCACCATATTTTTCGATTTTTTTCAATGCATTGGGTATTTTTAAAAAATATATGAAATATTCAAAATTATTTTTGAATTTCATCGAAATTTTATGGGCTTTTTGAAAAATATGTAATATACTTTAAAATGATGTAAAGGCTGGAAAATTTCAATTCCATCAGTAATTCTGATAAAAACAGTTTGAAAATCCATGAATTTCATCTAAATAATCAGGTTTGTGTGAGAAGTGTTCTAAATGCTCTAAATCGTTGAAATATGCAGTAAAACATCATTTTACCATATTTTTCGATTTTTTTCAATGCTTCAGGTATTTTTAAAAAAATATATGAAATATTCAAAATTATTTCTGAATTTCATCGAAATTTTATAGGCTTTTTGAAAAATATGTAATATACTTTAAAATGTTGAAAAGTCTCGAAAATTTCAATTCCATCAGTAATTCTGATAAAAAGTTTGAAAATCCATGCATTTTAGCTTAAAAATCGGATTCGTCTGAAAAGTTTTCTATATGCTCTAAATCGTCAAAATGTGCAGTAAAATATCATTTTGCCATATTTCTCGATTTTTTTTCAATTCTTTTGCTATTTTTAAAAAAACATATGAAATATATGAAATACCTGAAATACGTATATGAAATACCTAAAGCATTGAAAAAAATTAAAAATATGGTAAAATGATGTTTTACTGCATATTTCGACGATTTTGAGCATTTAGAACACTTTTCAGACAAACATGGTTTCTTAGCTAAAATTCATGGATTTTCAAACTTTTTTATCACTTACTGATGGAATTGAAATTTTCGAGCCTTTTCAACATTTTAAAGTATATTACATATTTTTCAAAAAGCCCATAAAATTTCGATGAAATTCAGAAATAATATTTAATATTTCATATATTTTTTAAAAATACCTTAAGCACTGAAAAAATCGAAAAAATATGGTAAAATGATGTCTTACTGCATATTTCGATGATTTACAGCATTTAGAACACTTTTCAATTAAACCTTACTTTTTAGCTAAAATACATGGATTTTCAACCTTATTTTATGACAAAATTGCTGACTTAAATGTGATACTTTTACTTTCAGAAAAAAACTTCAATTACATTTCAGTAGTACTGATAAATATTTCAAGTGTGAAAATCCATGAATTTCAGCTAAAAAAAGTCAGGTTTAATCTGAAAAGTGTTCTAAATGCTAAAAATCGTCAAAATATGCAGTAAAACATCATTTTACCATATTTTTCGATTTTTTCAATGATTTTGGTATTTTTAAAAAAATATGAGAAATATTCAAAATCATTTCTGAATTTCATCAAATTTTCATTGGCTTTATGAAAAATATGTAATATATTTTAAAATGTTGAAAAGGCTCGAAAATTTCAATTGCATCAGTAATTCTGATAAAAAAGTTTGAAAATCCATGAATTTTAGCTAAAAAAATCAGGTTTGTGTGAAAAGTGTTCTGAATGCTCCAAATCGTCGATATATGCAGTAAAACATCATTTTGCCATATTTTTCGAATTTTTCAATGTTTTTGTTACTTTCAAAAAATATATGAAATATATGAAATACCTGATATATATGAAATACCTGAAGCATTGAAAAAATCGAAAAATATGGTAAAAATGATTGTTTTACTGCATTTAGAACACTTTTCAATTAAACCTTACTTTTTAGCTAAAATACATGGATTTTCACACCTGAAATATTTTTTGACAAAATTCTACACTTAAATGTCATACTTAAGTTACTTTCAGCAAAAAATTCAATTCCATCAGTAATTCTGATAAAAAAGTTTGAAAATCCATGAATTTCAGCTAAAAAAAATCAGGTTTGTCTGAAAAGTGTTCTAAATGCTCAAAATCGTCGAAATATGCAGTAAAACATCATTTTTCCATATTTCTTGATTTTTTCAATGCTTTTGGTTTTTTAAAAAATACATGAAATATTCAAAATTATTTCTGAATTTCATGGAAATTTTGCAGGCTTTATGAAAAATATGTAATATACTTTAAAATGTTGAAAAGGCTCGAAAATTTCAATTGCATCAGTAATTCTGATAAAAAAGTTTGAAAATCCTTGAATTTTTGCTAAAAAATCAGGTTTGTCTGAAAACTGTTCTATATGCTCTAAATCGTCGAAATATGCAGTAAAACATCATTTTGCCATATTTTTCGAATTTTTCAATGTTTTTGTTACTTTCAAAAAATATATGAAATATATGAAATACCTGATATATATGAAATACCTGAAGCATTGAAAAAATCGAAAAATATGGTAAAAATGATTGTTTTACTGCATATTTCGACGATTTGGAGCATTTAGAGCACTTTTAAGATAAACATCATTTTTTAGCTAAAATTCATGGATTTTGAAACTTTTTTATCAGAATTACTGATAGAATTGAATTTTATGCTGAAAGCACCTTAAATATGACATTTTAGTGTAGTATTGTGTCAATAAATATTTCAAGTGTGAAAATCCAAGAATTTTAGCAAAAAGTTGTTTGTCTGAAAATTGTTCTAAATGCTGCAAATCGTTGAAAAATACAGTAAAAATCATTTTACGATATTTTTCGATTTTTTTCAATGCTTCAGGTATTTCATATATTTCAGGTATTTAAAATATTTCATATTTTTTTTAAAAATAGCAAAAGCATTGAAAAAATCGAAAAATTTGGAAAATTATATTTTACTGCATATTTCGACGATTTGCAGCAGATATCTGATTTTTAAGATAAAATTCATGGATTTTCAAACTTTTTTATCAGAATTACTGATGGAATTGAAATTTTCAAGCCTTTTCAACATTTTAAAGTATATTACATATTTTTCTAAAAGCCCATAAAATTTCAATGAAATTTAGAAATAATTTTGAATGTTTCATATATTTTTTTAAAAATACCTGAAGCATTGAAAAAATGGTAAAATATGGTAAACTGACGTTTTACTGCATATTTCGATGATTTTCGGCATTAAGAGCACTTTTTAATTAAACCTTTCTTTTCAGCTAAAATACAACTTGAAATATTTATTGACACAATATTACACTAAAATGTCATATTTAAGTTACTTTCAGCATAAAATTCAATTCCATCAGTAACTCTGATAAAAAAGTTTGAAAATCCATGAATTTTAGCTAAAAAATCAGGTTTGTCTGAAAAGTGTTCCAAGTGCTCTAAATCGTCGAAATATGCAGTAAAACATCATTTTCAATATATTTTTCGATTTTTTTCAATGCTTTTGGTATTTTTAAAAAATACATGAAATACCCTAAAATATTTCAAATTTTATCGAAATTTCATGGGTTTTTGAAAAAATATGTGATTTACTTTAAAAAATTTAAAATGCTCGAGAATTTCAATTCCATCAGTAATTTTGATAAAAAAAGTTTGAAAATCCATGAATTTAAGCTAAAAAATCATGTTTGTCTGAAAAGTGTTTTAAATGCTCCAAATCGTCGAAATATGCAGTAAAACATAATTTTTCCCATATTTTGAGATTTTGTCAATGATTCATATATTTCATATATTTCATATATTTTTTAAAAATACCAAAAGCATTGAAAAATTCGAAAAATATGGCAAAATGATGTTTTACTGCATATTTTGACGATTTGGGGCATTCAGAACACTTTTCAGACAAATATGATTTTTTAGATAAATTCATGGTTTTTTGAAACTTTTTTATCAGAATTCCTGATGGAATTGAAATTTTCCGGCCTTTTCAACATTTTAAAGTATATTACATATTTTTCAAAAAGCCCATAAAATTTCAATGAAATTCAAAAATAATTTTGAATATTTCATACATTTTTTAAAAATACCTGAAGCATTGAAAAAACCGAGAAATATGGTAAAATGATGTTTTACTGCATAATTCGACGATTTTCAGCATTTAAAGCATTTTTCAATTAAATCTTACGTTTTAGCTAAAATATATGGATTTTCACACTTGAAATATTTATTGACACAATACTACACTAAAATGTCATATTTAAGTTACTTCAGCATAAAATTCAATTCCATCAGTAATTCTGATCAAAAACTTTGAAAATCCATGAATTTTAGCTAAAAAAAATCAGGATTGTCTGAAAAGTGTTCTAAATGCTCTAAATCGTCGAAATATACAGTCAAACATCATTTTACCAATTTTTTTTCGATTTTTTCAATGCTTTTGGTATCTCTAAAAAATATATGAAATATTCAAAATTATTTCTGAATTTCATCGAAAGTTTATGGACTTTTTGAAAAATATGTAATATACTTTAAAATGTTGAAAAGGCTCAAAAATTTCTTATTTCTTATCAGTAATTCTGATAAAAAGGTTTGAAAATCCATGAATTTTAGCTAAAAAATCATGTTTGTCTGAAAAGTGTTATAAATGCTCAAAATCGTCGAAATATGCAGTAAAACATCATTTTACCACATGTTTCGATTTGGTCAATGCTTCAGGTATTTCATATATTTCAGGTATTTCATATATTTCATATATTTTTTTAAAAATACCAAAAGCATTGAAAAAATCGAAAAGTATGGCAAAATGATGTTTTACTGCATATTTCTATGATTTAGAGGATTTAGATGACTTTTCAGACAAACCTGATTTTTTAGCTAAAATTCATGGATTTTCAATCTTTTTAATCAGAATTACTGATGGAATTGAATTTTATGCTGAACGTAACTTAAATATGACATTTTAGAGTAGTATTGGGTAAATAAATATTTCAAGTGTGAAAATCCATGAATTTTAGTTAAAAAATCACGTTTGTCGGAAAAGTGTTTTAAATGCTCCAAATCGTCGAAATATGCAGCAAAACATGATTTTACCATATATTTCGATTTTTCAATGCTTCAGGTATTTCATATATTTCAGGTATTTCATATATTTCATACATTTTTTAAAAATAGCAAAAGTATTGAAAAAATCGAAAAATATGGCAAAATGATGTTTTTCTGTATATTTCGACGATTTAGAGCATGTAGAACACTTTTCAGACAAACCTGATTTTTTAGCTAAAATTCACGGATTTTCAAACTTTTTTATCAGAATTACTGATGGAATTGAAATTTTCGAGCCTTTTCAACATTTTAAAGTATATTACATATTTTTCAAAAAGCCCATAAAATTTCAATGAAATTTAGAAATAATTTTGAATATTTCATATATTTTTTTAAAAATACCTGAAGCATTGAAAAAATCGTAAAATATGGTAAACTGACGTTTTACTGCATATTTCGATGATTTTCGGCATTTAGAGCACATGAAATATTTATTGACAAAATACTACACTAAAATGTCATATTACAGTTACTCTCAGCATAAAATTCAATTCCATCAGAAATTCTGATAAAAATGTTTGAAAATCCATGAATTTTAGCTAAAAAATCAGGTTTGCCTGAAAAGTGTTCTAAGTGCTCTAAATCGTCGAAATATACAATAAAACATCATTTTCAACCTAAAAAATCAGGATTGTCTTGAAACTGTTCTAAATGCTCTAAATAGTCGAACTTTGCAGTAAAACATCATATTCAAAATTATTTCTTAATTACATCGAAATTTTATGCCATCTTGAAAAATATGCAATACACTTTAAAATGTTGAAAAGGCTCGAAAATTTCAATTCCATCAGTAATTATGATAAAAAAGTTTGAAAATCCATGAATTTTAGCTAAAAATCATTTTTTTCTGAAACATGTTCCAAATGCTCTAAATTGTCGAAATATGCAGTAAAACATCATTTTGCCATATTTTTCGATTTTTTTAATGCTTTTTGTATTTTTAAAAAATATATGAAATACATGAAATACCTGAAATATAGGATATACCTGAAGCATTGTCAAAATCGAATAATATTGCAAAAATTATATTTTACTGCATATTATGACGATTTGGTATTTTTAAAAAAATATATGAAACATTCAAGATTTTTTTTGAATTTCATCGAAATTTTATAGGGCTTTTTGAAAAATGTGTAATATACTTTAAAATATTTAAAAGGACCGAAAATTTCAATTCCATCAGTAATTCTGATAAAAAAATTTGAAAAGTGTTCTAAATGCTCTAAATCGTCGATATATGCAGTAAAACATCATTTTGTTATATTTTTCGATTTTCTTCAATGCTTTTGGTATTTTTAAAAAATACCAAAAGCATTGAAAAAATCGAAAAATATGGGAAAATGATGCATTATTGCATATTTCGACGATTTTCAGCATTTAGAGCACTTTTCAATTAAACCTTACTTTTTAGCTAAAATTCATGGATTTTCACACTTGAAATATTTATTGACACAATACTACACTAAAATGTTATATTTACTTTCAGTTATCAGTTTCAGCATAAAAAAAATTCTGAAAAGTTTTATGCTCAATAATTCAGTGGTAAAAATTTTTCGTTACAATGCAAATCCATGAATTTTTTAAAAATGCAAAAAGCATTAAAAAAATCGAAAAATATGGCAAAATGATGTTTTACTGCATATTTCGACAATGTAGAGCATTTGAAACACTTTTCAGAGAAATATGATTTTTATCTAAAATTCATGGATTTTCAAACTTTTTTATCAGAATTACTGATGAAATTGAAATTTTCGAGCCTTTTCAACATTTTAACGTGTATTGCATATTTTTCAAAATGGCATAAAATTTCGATGAAATTAAGAAATAATTTTGAATATTTCATATATTTTTAAAAGTACCAAAAGCATTGAAAAAAATCGAAAAATATGGAAAATGATGTTTTACTGCATATTTCGACGATGTAGAGCATTTAGAACAGTTTCCAGACAATCCCTATTTTTACCTAAAATTCATGGATTTTCAAACTTTTTTTATCAGAATTACTGATGGAATTGAATTTTATTCTGAAAGTAACTTAAATATGACATTTTAGTGTAGTGTTGTGTCAATAAATATTTCAAGTGTGAAAATCCATGTATTTTAGCTAAAAAGTAAGGTTTAATTGAAAAGTGCTCTAAATGCTGAAAATCGTCGAAATATTCAGTAAAACATCATTTTACCATATTTCTCGATTTTTTCAATCCTTCAAGTATTTCTAAAAAAAATTATGAAATATTCAAAATTATTTCTGAAATTCATCTAAATTTTATGGCCTTTTTAAAAAATATGTAATGTACTTTAAAATGTTGAAAAGGCTGGAAAATTTCAATTCCATCAGTAATTTTGATAAAACTTTTTGAAAATCCTTCTATTTTATGTAAAAAATCAGGTTTGTCTGAGAAGAGTTCTATATGCTCTAAATCGTCGAAATATGCAGTAAAACATCATTTTGCCATATTTTTCTATTTTTTCAATGCTTTTGGTATTTTTAAAAATTATATGAAATATATGAAATACCTGAAGCATTGACAAAATTGAAAAATATGGTAAAATTATTTTTTTTCAGCATATTTTGACGATTTGAAGAATTTAGAACACTTTTCAGACTAATTTGATTTTTTAGCTAAAATTCATGGATTTTCAAACTTTTTCATCACATTTCCTGATGGAATTGAAATTTTCAAGCCTTTTCAACATTTTAAAGTATATTACATATTTTTCGAAAAGCCGATAAAATTTCGAAGATATTCAGAAATAATATTTATTATTTCATATATCTTCTCAAAATACCAAAATAATTGAAAAATTCGAAAAATATAGCACAATGATGTTTTACTGCATTTTTCGACGATTTATAGCATTTAGAACACTTTTCAGACAAACCTGATTTTTTTAGCTGAAATTCATGGATTTTCACACTTTTTTTTATCAGAATTACTGATGGAATTGAATTTTATGCTGAAAGTAACTTAAATATGACATTTTAGTGTAGTATTGTGTCAATAAATATTTCAAGTGTGAAAATCCATGTATTTTAGCTGAAAAGTAAGGTTCAATTGAAAAGTGCTCTAAATGCTAAAAATCTTCGAAATATGCAGAAAACATCATTTTACCATATTTTTCGATTTTTTCAGTGCTTTTGGTATTTTAAAAAAAAAATAAATGAAACATTCAAAATTATTTTTTGAATTTCATCGGAATTTTATACGGCTTTTTGAAAAATGTGTAATATACTTTAAAATATTTAAAAGGCCCGAAAATTTCAATTCCATCAGTAATTCTGATAAAAATTTTTGAAAACTAATGAATTTTAGCTAAAAAATCAGGTTTGTCTGAAACGTGTTCTAAATGCACTAAATCGTCGAAATATGCAGTAAAACATCATTTTATTATATTTTTCGATTTTTTTTCAATGCTTTTGGTATTTTTAAAAAATATATGAAATATATGAAATACCTGAAATATATGAAATACCTGAAGCATTGACAAAATCGAAAAATATGGTAAAATGATTTTTTCAGCATATTTCGACGATTTGGAGAATTTAGAACACTTTTCAGACAAATATGATTTTTTAGCTAAAATTCATGGATTTTCAAACTTTTTCATCACAATTCGTGATGGAATTGAAATTTTCGAGCCTTTTCAACATTTTAAAGTATATTACATATTTTTCAAAAAGCCCATAAAATTTCGATGAAATTCAGAAATAATTTTGAATATTTCATATATTTTTTCAAAACACCAAATGCATTGAAAAAATCGAAAAATATTGCAGAATGATGTTTTACTGCATATTTCGAAGATTTAGGGCATTTAGAACACTTTTCAGACAAACCTGATTTTTTAGCTGAAATTCATGGATTTTCAAACTTTTTTATCAGAATTACTGATGGAATTGAATTTTATGCTGAAAGTAACTTAAATATGTCATTTTAGTGTAGTATTGTGTCAATAAATATTTCAAGTGTGAAAATCCATGTATTTTAGCTGAAAAGTAAGGTTTAATTGAAAAGTGCTCTAAATGATGAAAATCGTCGAAATATGCAGTAAAACATCATTTTACAATATTTTTCGATTTTTTTCAATGCTTTTTGTATTTTTAAAGAATTATATGAAACATTCAAAATTATTTCTGAATTCCATCGAAATTTTATAGGGGTTTTTGAAAAATGTGTAATATACTTTAAAATATTAAAAGGCTCGAAAATTTCAATTCCGTCAGTAATTCTGTTAAAAAAAATTGAAAATCCATGAATTTTAGCTAAAAAATCAGGTTTGTTTGAAAAGCGTTCTAAACGCTCTGAATCGTCGAAATATGCAGTAAAACATCATTTTGCCATATTTTTCGATTTTTTCAATGCTTTTGGTATTTTAAAAAATTATATGAAATATATGAAATACCTGAAATATATGAAATACCTGAAGTATTGACAAAATTGAAAAATATGGTAAAATTATTTTTTTTCAGCATATTTTGACGATTTGGATAATTTAGAACACTTTTCAGACAAATATGTGTTATTAGCTAAAATTCATGGTTTTTTGAAACTTTTTTTCAGAATTCCTGATGGAATTGAAATTTTCGAGCCTTTTCAACATTTTAAAGTATATTACATATTTTTAAAAAAGTCCATAAAATTTCGATGATATTCAGAAATAATATTTAATATTTCATATATTTTTTCAAAATACCAAAAGTATTGAAAAAATCGAAAAATATGGCACAATGATGTTTTACTGCATTTTTCGAGGATTTATAGCATTTAGAACATTTTTCAGGCAAACCTGATTTTTTAGCTGAAATTCATGGATTTTCAAACTTTTTTTTATCAAAATTACTGATGGAATTGAATTTTATGCTGAAAGTAACTTAAGTATGACATTTTAGTGTAGTATTGTGTCAATAAATATTTCAAGTGTGAAAATCCATGTATTTTAGCTGAAAAGCAAGGTTTAATTGAAAAGTGCTCTAAATGCTGAAAATCGTCGAAATATGCAGAAAACATCATTTTACCATATTTTTCGATTTTTTCAATGCTTTTGGTATTTTTAAAAAAAATATATGAAACATTCAAAATTATTTTTTGAATTTCATCGAAATTTTATAGGGCTTTTTGAAAAATGTGTAATATACTTTAAAATATTTAAAAGGCCCGAAAATTTCAATTCCATCAGTAATTCTGATAAAAAATTTTGAAAATTAATGAATTTTAGCTAAAAAATCAGGTTTGTCTGAAAAGTGTTCTAAATGCTCTAAATCGTCGAAATATGCAGTAAAACATCATTTTGTTATACTTTTCGATTATTTTTCAATGCTTTTGGTATTTTTAAAAAATATATGAAATATATGAAATACCTGAAATATATGAAATACCTGAAGCATTGACAAAATCGACAAATATGGTAAAATGTTTGTCTGAAAAGTGTTCTTAATGCTCCAAATCGTCGAAATATGCAGTAAAACCATATTTTTCGATTTTGTCAATGCTTCAGGTATTTCATATATTTCAGGTATTTCATATATTTCATATATTTTTTAGAAATACCATAAGGATTGAAAAAATCGAAAAATATGGCAAAATGATGTTTTTCTGCATATTTAGACGATTTGGAGCATTTAGAACACTTTTCAGACAAACATGATTTTTTAGCTAAAATTCGTGGATTTTCAAACTTTTTTATCAGAATTACTAGTGGAATTGAAATTTACGAGCCTTTTCAAAATTTTAAAGTATATTACATATTTTTCAAAAAGCCCACAAAAATTCGATGAAATTCCGAAATAATTTTGAATATTTCATATATTTTTAAAAATACCAAAAGTATTGAAAAAATCGAAAAATATGGGAAAATGATGCATTATTGCATATTTAGACGATTTTCAGCATTTAGAGCACTTTTCAATTAAACCTTACTTTTTAGCTAAAATTCACGGATTTTCACACTTCAAATATTTTTTGACACAATACTTTCAGCATAAAATTCAATTTCATCAGTAATTCTGGTAAAAAAGTGTGAAAATCCATGAATATTTGCTAAAAAATCAAGTTTGTCTGAAGAGTGTTCTAAATTCTCCAAATCGTCGAAATATGCAGTAAAATATCATTGTTGCAATATTATTCGATTTTGACAATGCTTCAGGTATATCCTGTATTTCAGGTATTTCATATATTTCATATATTTTTTAAAAATACAAAAAGCATTAAAAAATCGAAAAATATGGCAAAATGATGTTTTACTGCATATTTCGACAATTTAGAGCATTTGGAACACTCTTCAGAAAAATATGATTTTTTAGCTAAAATTTATGGATTTTCAAACATTTTTATCAGACTTACTGATCAAATTGAAATTTTCGAGCTTTTTCAACATTTTAAATTATATTGCATATTTTTCAAAATGGCATAAAATTTCGATGAAATTAAGAAATAATTTTGAATGTTTCATATATTTTTTAAAAATACCAAAAGCATTGAAAAAATCGAAAAATATGGTAAAATGATGTTTTACTGCATATTTCGACGATTTAGAGCATTTAGAACAGTTTCCAGACAATCCTGATTTTTTAGCTAAAATTCACGGATTTTCAAACTTTTTTATCAGAATTACTGATGGAATTGAATTTTATTCTGAAAGTAACTTAAATATGACATTTTAGTTTTGTCAATAAATATTTCAAGTGTGAAAATCCATGTATTTTAGCTGAAAAGTAAGGTTTAATTGAAAAGTGCTCTAAATGATGAAAATCGTCGAAATATGCAGTAAAACATCATTTTACAATATTTTTCGATTTTTTCAATGCTTTTTGTATTTTTAAAGAAATATATGAAACATTCAAAATTATTTCTGAATTTCATCGAAATTTTATAGGGCTTTTTGAAAAATGTGTAATATACTTTAAAATATTGAAAAGGCTCGAAAATTTCAATTCAATCAGTAATTCCGATAAAAAAAATTGAAAATCCTTGAATTTTAGCTAAAAAATCAGGTTTGTTTGAAAAGCGTTCTAAATGCTCTGAATCGTCGAAATATGCAGTAAAACATCATTTTTCCATATTTATCGATTTTTTCAATGCTTTTGGTATTTTTAAAAATTATGTGAAATATATGAAATACCTGAAATATTTGAAATACCTGAAGCATTGACAAAATTGAAAAATATGGTAAAATTATTTTTTTTCAGCATATTTTGACGATTTGGAGAATTTAGAACACTTTTCAGACAAATATGATTTTTTAGCTAAAATTCATGGTTTTTTGAAACTTTTTTATCAGAAATCCTGAAGGAATTGAAATTTTCGTGCCTTTTCAACATTTTAAAGTATATTACATATTTTTCAAAAAGCCCATAAAATTTCGATGATATTCAGAAATAATATTTCATATTTCATATATTTTTTCAAAATACCAAAAGTATCGAAAAAATCGAAAAATATGGCACAAAGATGTTTTACTGCATTTTTCGAGGATTTATAGCATTTAGAACACTTTTCAGACAAACCTGATTTTTCAGCTAAAATTCATGGATTTTCAAACTTTTTTTATCAGAATTACTGATGGAATTGAATTTTATGCTGAAAGTAACTTAAATATGACATTTTAGTGTAGTATTGTGTCAATAAATATTTCAAGAGTGAAAATCCATGTATTTTAGCTAAGAATTAAGGTTTAATTGAAAAGTGGTTTAAATGCTGAAAATCGTCGAAATATGCAGCAAAATATCATTTTACCATATTTTTCGATTTTTTCAATGCTTTTGGTATTTTTAAAAATATATGAAACATTCAAAATTATTTCGTGAATTTCATCGAAATTTTATAGGGCTTTTTGAAAAATGATGTAATATACCTTAAAATATTGAAAATGCTCGAAAATTTCAATTCCATCAGTAATTCTGATAAAAATTTTTGAAAATTAATGAATTTTGCTAAAAAATCAGGTTTGTCTAAAGTGTTCTAAATGCTCTATATCGTCGAAAATGCATCATCATTTTGATTTTTCGATTTTTTTTTATGCTTTTGGTATTTTTAAAAAATATATGAAATACTCATGAAATACCTGAAGCATTGACAAAATCGAAAAATATGTAAAATGTTTGTCTGAAAAGTGTTCTAAATACTCCAAATCGTCGAAATATGCAGTAAAACATCATTTTTCGATTTTTTCAATGCTTCAGGTATTTTATATGTTTCACGTATTTCATATATTTCATATATTTTTTAAAAATACCAAAAGCATTGAAAAAATCGAAAAATATGGCAAAATGATGCTTTACTGCTTATTTCGATTATTTAAAGCATTTAGAACACTTTTCAGACAAACCTGATTTTTTAGCTAAAATTCGTGGATTTTCAAACTTTTTTATCAGAATTACTAGTGGAATTGAAGTTTACGAGGCTTTTCAACATTTTAAAGTATATTACATATTTTTCAAAAAGCCCATAAAATTTCGATGAAATTCAGAAATAATTTTTAGTATTTCATATATTTTTAAAAATACCAAAAGCTTTGAAGAAATCGAAAAATATGGGAAAATGATGCATTATTGAATATATCGACGATTTTCAGCATTTAGAGCACTTTTCAATTAAACCTTACTTTTTAGCTAAAATTCATGGATTTTCACACTTCAAATATTTATTGACACAATACTACACTAAAATTTTATATTTAAGTTACTTTCAGCATAAAATTCAATTTCATCAGTAATTCTGGTAAAAAAGTGTGAAAATCCATGAATTTTAGCTAAAAAATCAGGTTTGTCTGAAAAGTGTTCTAAATGCTCTAAATCGTTGAAATATGCAGTAAAACATCATTTTGTTATATTTTTCGATTTTTTTTCCAATGCTTTTGGTATTTTAAAAAAAAAATGAAATATACAAAATACCTGAAATATATGAAATACCTGAAGCAGTGACAAAATCGGAAAATATGGTAAAATGATTTTTTTTCAGCATATTTCGACGATTTGGAGAATTTAGAACACTTTTCAGACAAATATGATTTTTTAGCTAAAATTCATGGATTTTCAAACTTTTTCATCACAATTCCTGAAGGAATTGAAATTTTCGAGCCTTTTCAACATTTTAAAGTATATTACATATTTTTCAAAAAGCCCATAAAATTTCGATGATATTCAGAAATAATATTTAATATTTCATATATTTTTTCAAAATTCCAAAAGTATTGAAAAAATCGAAAAATATGGCACAATGATGTTTTGCTGCATTTTTCGAGGATTTACAGCATTTAGAACACTTTTCAGACAAACCTGATTTTTTGCTGAAATTCATGGATTTTCAAACTTTTTTATCAAAATTACTGATGGAATTGTATTTTATGCTGAAAGTAACTTCAGTATGACATTTTAGTGTAGTATTGTGTTAATAAATATTTCAAGTGTGAAAATGCATGTATTTTAGCTGAAAAGCAAGGTTTAATTGAAAAGTACTCTAAATGCAGAAAATCGTCGAAATATGCAGAAAACATCATTTTACCATATTTTTCGATTTTTTCAATGCTTTTGGTATTTTTTAAAAAAATATATGAAACTTTCAAAATTATTTTTTGAATTTCATCGAAATTTTATAGGGCATTTTGAAAAATGTGTAATATACTTTAAAATATTTAAAATCACGAAAATTTCAATTCCATCAGTAATTCTGATCAAAAATTTTGAAAATTAATGAATTTTAGCTAAAAAATCTGGTTTGTCTGAGAAGTGTTCTAAATGCTCTAAATCGACGAAATATGCAGTAAAACATCATTTTGCCATATTTTCATATTTTCTCAATGCTTTTGGTATTTTTAAAAAATACATGAAATATATGAAATGCCTGAAATATACGAAATACCTGAAGCATTGACAAAATTGAAAAATATGGTAAAATTATTTTTTTTTCAGCATATTTGACGATTTGGAGAATTTTAGAACACTTTTCAGACAAATATGATTTTTTAGCTAGAATTCATGGATTTTCAAACTTTTTCATCACAATTCCTGATGGAATTGAAATTTTCGAGCCTTTTCAACATTTTAAAGTATATTACATATTTTTCAAAAAGCCCATAAAATTTCGATGAAATTCAGAAATAATTTTGAATATTTCATATATTTTTTCAAAACACCAAATGCATTGAAAAAAATCGAAAAATATTGCAGAATGATGTTTTACTGCATATTTCGAAGATTTAGGGCATTTAGAACACTTTTCAGAAAAACCTGATTTTTTAGATGAAATTCATGGATTTTCAAACTTTTTTATCAGAATTACTGATGGAATTAAATTTTATGCGGAAAGTAACTTAAATATGTCATTTTAGTGTAGTATTGTGTCAATAAATATTTCAAGTGTGAAAATCCATGTATTTCAGCTGAAAAGCAAGGTTTAATTGAAAAGTGCTCTAAATGATGAAAATCGTCGAAATATGCAGGAAACATCATTTTACCATATTTTTCGATTTTTTCAATGCTTTTGGTATTTTTAAAGAAATATATGAAACATTCAAAATTATTTGTGAATTTCATCGAAATTTTATAGGGCTTTTTGAAAAATGTGTAATATACTTTAAAATATTGAAAAGGCTCGAAAATTTCAATTCAATCAGTAATTCTGATAAAAAATTTAAAATCCTTGAATTTTAGCTAAACAATCAGGTTTGCTTGAAAAGCGTTCTAAATGCTCTGAATCGTCGAAATATGCAGTAAAACATCATTTTTGCCATATTTTACGATTTTTTCAATGCTTTTGGTATTTTTAAAAATTATATGAAATATATGAAATACCTGAAATATATGAAATACCTGAAGCATTGACAAAATTGAAAAATATGGTAAAATTATTTTTTTTTCAGCATATTTTGACGATTTGGAGAATTTAGAACACTTTTCAGACAAATATGATTTTTCAGATAAAATTCATGGTTTTTTGAAACTTTTTTATCAGAATTTCCGAAGGAATTGAAATTTTCGGGCCTTTTCAACATTTTAAAGTATATTACATATTTTTCAAAAAGCCCATAAAATTTCGATGAAATTCAGAAATAGTTTTGAATATTTCATATATTTTTTCAAAACACCAAATCCATTGAAAAAATCGAAAAATATTGCAGAATAATGTTTTACTGCATACTTCGAAGATTTAGGGCATTTAGAACACTTTTCAGAAAAACCTGATTTTTTAGCTGAAATTCATGGATTTTCAAATTTTTTTATCAAAATTACTGATGGAATTGAATTTTATGCTGAAAGTAACTTAAATATGTCATTTTAGTGTAGTATTGTGTCAATAAATATTTCAAGTGTGAAAATCCATGTATTTTAGCTGAAAAGTATGGTTTATTTTAAAAGTGTTTAAATGATGAAAATCGTCGAAATATGCAGTAAAACATCATTTTACAATATTTTTCGATTTTTTCAATGCTTTTTGTATTTTTAAAGAAATATATGAAACATTCAAAATTATTTCTTAATTCCATCGAAATTTTATAGGGCTTTTTGAAAAATGTGTAATATACTTTAAAATATTGAAAAGGCTCGAAAATTTCAATTCCATCAGTAATTCTGACAAAAAAAATTGAAAATCCATGAATTTTATCTAAAAAATCAGGTTTGTTTGAAAAGCGTTCTAGATGCTCTGAATAGTCGAAATATGCAGTAAAACATCATTTTGCCATATTTTTTTATTTTTTCAATGCTTTTGGTATTTTTAAAAAAGATATGAAATTCATTAAATACATGAAATATATGACAAAATCGAAAAATATGGTGAAATGATGTTTTACTGCATATTTCGACGATTTGGATCATTTAGAACACTTTTCAGACAAACATGATTTTTTAGATAAAATTCATGGATTTTCAAACTTTTCTTTCAGAATTACTGATGGAATTGAAATTTTCGAGCCTTTTCAATATTTTAAAGTATATTACATATTTTTCAAAAAGCCCATAAAATTTCGATGAAATTCAAAAATAATTTTGAATATTTCATACATTTTTTAAAAATACCTGAAGCATTGAAAAAAATCGAGAAATATGGTAAAATGATGTTTTACTGCATATTTCGACGATTTTCAGCATTTAGAGCATTTTTCAATTAAATCTTACATTTTAGCTAAAATACATGGATTTTCACACTTGAAATATTTATTGACACAATACTACACTAAAATGTCATATTTAAGTTACTTCAGCATAAAATTCAATTCCATCAGTAATTCTGACCAAAAATTTTGAAAATCCATGAATTTTAGCTAAAAAAATCAGTATTGTCTGAAAAGTGTTCTAAATGCTCTAAATCGTCGAAATATGCAGTCAAACATCATTTTACCATTTTTTTCGATTTTTTCAATGCTTTTGGTATCTCTAAAAAATATATGAAATATTCAAAATTATTTCTAAATTTCATCGAAAGTTTATGGGCTTTTTGAAAAATATGTAATATATTTTAAAATATTGAAAAGGCTCAAAAATTTCAATTCCATCAGTAATTCTGATAAAAAGATTTGAAAATCCATGAAATTCATGTTTGTCTGAAAAGTGTTATAAATGCTTTAAATTGTCGAAATATGCAGAAAAACATCAATATTTTTCGATTTTTTCAATACTTTTGCTATTTTTAAAAAATGTTGAAATATAAAATACCCGAAATATAAGAAATTCCTAAAGTATTGAAAAAATCTACATGGTAAAATAATGTTTTACTGCATATTTCGACGATTTGGAGCATTTAAAACACTTTTCATGATTTTTTAGCTTAAATTCATGGATTTCACACTTGAAACATTTATTTACCCAATACTACTCTAAAAAATTTAAGTTACTTTCAGCATAAAATTCAATTTCATCAGTAATTCTGATTAAAAAGATTGAAAATCCATGAATAGCTAAAAAATCAGGTTTGTCTCAAAAGTGATCTAAATGCTCTAGATCATCGAAATATGCAGTAAAACATCATTTTACCACATGTTTCGATTTGGTCAATGCTTCAGGTATTTCATATATTTCAGGTATTTCATATATTTCATGTATTTTTTTAAAAATTCCAAAAGCATTGAAAAAATCGAAAAGTATGGCAAAATGATGTTTTACTGCATATTTCGATGATTTAGAGCATTTAGATCACTTTTGAGACAAACCTGATTTTTTAGCTAAAATTCATGGATTTTCAATCTTTTTAATCAGAATTACTGATGAAATTGAATTTTATGCTGAAAGTAACTTAAATATGACATTTTAGAGTAGTATTGGGTAAATAAATATTTCAAGTGTGAAATCCATGAATTTTAGCTAAAAAATCATGTTTGTCTGAAAAGTGTTTTAAATGCTCCAAATCGTCGAAATATACAGTAAAACATGATTTTACCATGTATTTCGATTTTTTCAATACTTTAGGAATTTCTTGTATTTCGGGTATTTCATATATTTCATACATTTTTTAAAAATAGCAAAAGTATTGAAAAAATCGAAAAATATGGCAAAATGATGTTTTTCTGCATATTTCGACAATTTACAGCATGTAGAACACTTTTCAGACAAACCTGATTTTTTAGCTAAAATTCACGGATTTTCAAACTTTTTTATCAGAATTACTGATGGAATTGAAATTTTCGAGCCTTTTAAACATTTTAAAGTATATTATATATTTTTCAAAAAGCCCATAAAATTTCAATGAAATTTAGAAATAATTTTGAATATTTCATATATTTTTTTAAAAATACCTGAAGCATTGAAAAAATCGTAAAATATGGTAAACTGACGTTTTACTGCATATTTCGATGATTTTCGGCATTTAGAGCACTTTTTAATTAAACCTTTCTTTTTAGCTTGAAATATTTATTGACACAATACTACACTAAAATGTCATATTTAAGTTACTTTCAGCATAAAATTCAATTCCATCAGTAATTCTGATAAAAATGTTTGAAAATCCATGAATTTTAGCTAAAAAATCAGGTTTGTCTGAAAAGTGTTCTAAATGCTCCAAATCGTCGAAATATGCAGTAAAACATCATTTTCAATATATTTTTCGATTTTTTCAATGCTTTTGGTATTTTTAAAAAATACATGAAATACCCTAAAATATTTCAGAATTTTATCGAAATTTTGTGGGTTTTTGAAAAATTTGTGATATACTTTAAAAATTTGAAGGGCTCGAAAAATTCAATTCCATCAGTAATTTCATATATTTTTTAAAAATACCAAAAGTATTGAAAAAATCGAAAAATATGGCAAAATGATGTTTTACTGCATATTTCCACGATTTGGGGCATTCAGAACACTTTTCAGACAAATATGATTTTTTACCTAAAATTCATGGATTTTCAAACTTTTTTATCAGAATTACTGATGGAATTGAAGTTTTCGAGCCTTTTCAACATTTTAAAGTATATTACATATTTTTCAAAAACCCATAAAATTTCGATAAAATTCAGAAATAATTTTGAATATTTCATATATTTTTTCAAAATACCAAAAGCAGTGAAAAAATCGAAAAATATCGCAGTATGATGTTTTACTGCATATTTCGACGACTTAGAGCATTTAGAACACTTTTCACACAAACCTGATTTTTTAGCTGAAATTCATGGATTTTCAAACTTTTTTATCAGAATTACTGATGGAATTGAATTTTATGCTGAAAGTAACTTAATTATGGCATATTAGTTTAGCATTGTGTCAATAAATATTTCAAGTGTGAAAATCCATGTATTTTAGCTAAAAAGTAATGTTTAATTGAAAAGTGCTCTAAATGCTGGAAATCGTCGAAATATTCAGTAAAACATCATTTTACCATATTTTTCGATTTTTTCAATTCTTTTTGTATTTTTAAAAAAATATATAAAATATTCAAGACTATTTCGTAATTTCATCAAAATTTTATGGGCTATTTGAAAAATATGTAATATACTTTAAAATATTGAAAAGGCTCGAAAATTTCAATTCCATCAGAAATTCTGATAAAAAGGTTTGATAAAACATGAATTTTAGCTAAAAAATCAGGTTTGTCTGAAAAGTGTTCTAAATACTCCAAATCGTCGAAATATGCAGTAAAACATCATTTTTCGATTTTTTCAATGCTTCAGGTATTTTATATGTTTCACGTATTTCATATATTTCATATATTTTTTAAAAATACCAAAAGCATTGAAAAAATCGAAAAATATGGCAAAATGATGTTTTACTGCTTATTTCGATTATTTCAAGCATTTAGAACACTTTTCAGACAAACATGATTTTTTAGCTAAAATTCGTGGATTTTCAAACTTTTTTATCAGAATTACTAGTGGAATTGAAATTTACAAGCCTTTTCAACATTTTAAAGTATATTACATATTTTTAAAAAAGCCCATAAAATTTCGATGAAATTCAGAAATAATTTTTAATATTTCATATATTTTTTAAAATACCAAAAGCATTGAAAAAATCGAGAAATATGGGAAAATGATGCATTATTGCATATTTCGACGATTTTCAGCATTTAGAGCACTTTTCAATTAAACCTTACTTTTTAGCTAAAATTCATGGATTTTCACACTTCAAATATTTATTGACACAATACTACACTAAAATTTTATATTTAAGTTACTTTCAGCATAAAATTCAATTTCATCAGTAATTCTGGTAAAAAAGTGTGAAAATCCATGAATTTTAGCTAAAAAATCAGGTTTGTCTGAAAAGTGTTCTAAATGCTCTAAATCGTTGAAATATGCTTTTGGTATTTTTAAAAAATATATGAAATATACAAAATACCTGAAATATATGAAATACCTGAAGCATTGACAAAATCGGAAAATATGGTAAAATGATTTTTTTCAGCATATTTCGACGATTTGGAGAATTTAGAACACTTTTCAGACAAATATGATTTTTTAGCTAAAATTCATGGATTTTCAAACTTTTTCATCACAATTCCTGAAGGAATTGAAATTTTCGAGCCTTTTCAACATTTTAAAGTATATTACATATTTTTCAAAAAGCCCATAAAATTTCGATGATATTCAGAAATAATATTTAATATTTCATATATTTTTTCAAAATACCAAAAGTATTGAAAAAATCGAAAAATATGGCACAATGATGTTTTGCTGCATTTTTCGAGGATTTACAGCATTTAGAACACTTTTCAGACAAACCTGATTTTTTGCTGAAATTCATGGATTTTCAAACTTTTTTATCAAAATTACTGATGGAATTGTATTTTATGCTGAAAGTAACTTCTGTATGACATTTTAGTTTAGTATTGTGTCAATAAATATTTCAAGTGTGAAAATGCATGTATTTTAGCTGAAAAGGAAGGTTTAATTGAAAAGTACTCTAAATGCTGAAAATCGTCGAAATATGCAGAAAACATCATTTTACCATATTTTTCGATTTTTTCAATGCTTTTGGTATTTTTTAAAAAAATATATGAAACTTTCAAAATTATTTTTTGAATTTCATCGAAATTTTATAGGGCTTTTTGAAAAATGTGTAATATACTTTAAAATATTTAAAATCACGAAAATTTCAATTCCATCAGTAATTCTGATCAAAAATTTTGAAAATTAATGAATTTTAGAACACTTTTCAGACAAATACGATTTTTTAGCTAGAATTCATGGATTTCCAAACTTTTTCATCACAATTCCTGATGGAATTGAAATTTTCGAGCCTTTTCAACATTTTAAAGTATATTACATATTTTTCAAAAAGCCCATAAAATTTCGATGAAATTCAGAAATAATTTTGAATATTTCATATATTTTTTCAAAACACCAAATGCATTGAAAAAAATCGAAAAATATTGCAGAATGATGTTTTACTGCATATTTCGAAGATTTAGGGCATTTAGAACACTTTTCAGAAAAACCTGATTTTTTTAGATGATATTCATGGATTTTCAAACTTTTTTATCAGAATTACTGATGGAATTGAATTTTATTGTGTCAATAAATATTTCAAGTGTGAAAATCCATGTATTTTAGCTGAAAAGTAAGGTTTAATTGAAAAGTGCTCTACATGATGAAAATCGTCGAAATATGCAGGAAACATCATTTTACCATATTTTTCGATTTTTTCAATGCTTTTGGTATTTTTAAAGAAATATATGAAACATTCAAAATTATTTCTGAATTTCATCGAAATTTTATAGGGCTTTTTGAAAAATGTGTAATATTCTTTAAAATATTGAAAGGCTCGAAAATTTCAATTCAATCAGTAATTCTGATAAAAAAAATTGAAAATCCTTGAATTTTAGCTAAACAATCAGGTTTGCTTGAAAAGCGTTCTAAATGCTCTGAATCGTCGAAATATGCAGTAAAACATCATTTTGCCATATTTTACGATTTTTTCAATGCTTTTGGTATTTTAAAAAATTATATGAAATATATGAAATACCTGAAATATAAGAAATACCTGAAGCATTGACAAAATTGAAAAATATGGTAAAATTATTTTTTTTCAGCATATTTTGACAATTTTGAGAATTTAGAACACTTTTCAGACAAATATGATTTTTCACATAAAATTCATGGTTTTTTGAAACTTTTTTATCAGAATTCCTGAAGGAATTAAAATTTTTGGGCCTTTTCAACATTTTAAAGTATATTACATATTTTTCAAAAAGCCCATAAAATTTCGATGAAATTCAGAAATAATTTTGAATATTTCATATATTTTTTCAAAACACCAAATGCATTGAAAAAATCGAAAAATATTGCAGAATGATGTTTTACTGCATATTTCGAAGATTTATGGCATTTAGAACAATTTTCAGACAAAGCTGATTTTTTAGATGATATTCATGGATTTTCAAACTTTTTTATCAGAATTACTGATGGAATTGAATTTTATGCTGAAAGTAACTTAAATATGTCATTTTAGTGTAGTATTGTGTCAATAAATATTTCAAGTGTGAAAATCCATGAATTTTAAGCTGAAAAGTAAGGTTTAACTGAAAAGTGCTCTAAATGCTGAAAATCATCGAAATATGCAGAAAACATCATTTTACCATATTTTTCGATTTTTTCAATGCTTTTGGTATTTTTAAAAAAAAGTATATGAAACATTCAAAATTATTTTTTGCATTTCATCGAAATTTTATAGGGCTTTTTGAAAAATGTGTAATATACTTTAAAATATTTAAAAATCCCGAAAATTTCAATTCCATCAGTTATTCTGATAAATTTTTTTGAAAATTAATGAATTTTAGCTAAAAAATCAGGTTTGTCTGAAAAGTGTTCTAAATGCTCTAAATCGTCGAAATATGCAGTAAAACATCATTTTGTTATATTTTTCGATTTTTTTCAATGCTTTTGGTATTTTTAAAAAATATATGAAATACCTGAAATATATGAAATACCTGAAGCATTGACAAAATCGACAAATATGGTAAAATGTTTGTCTGAAAAGTGTTCTTAATGCTCCAAATCGTCGAAATATGCAGTAAAACATCATTTTTACCATATTTTTCTATTTTTTCAATGCTTCAGGTATTTCATATATTTCAGGTATTTCATATATTTCATATATTTTTTAAAAATACCAAAAGGATTGAAAAAAATCGAAAAATATGGCAAAATGATGTTTTTCTGCATATTTCGACGATTTGGAGCATTTAGAACACTTTTCAGACAAACATGATTTTTTAGCTAAAATTCGTGGATTTTCAAACTTTTTTATCAGAATTACTAGTGGAATTGAAATTTACGAGCCTTTTCAACATTTTAAAGTATATTACATATTTTTCAAAAAGCCCACAAAAATTCGATGAAATTCCGAAATAATTTTGAATATTTCATAAATTTTTAAAAATACCAAAAGTATTGAAAAAATCGAAAAATATGGGAAAATGATGCATTATTGAATATTTCAACGATTTTCAGCATTTAGAGCACTTTTCAATTAAACCTTACTTTTTAGCTAAAATTCACGGATTTTCACACTTGAAATATTTATTGACACAATACTTCACTAAAATGTCATATTTAAGTTACCTTCAGCATAAAATTCAATTTCATCAGTAATTCTGGTAAAAAAGTGTGAAAATCCATGAATTTTAGCTAAAAAATCAAGTTTGTCTGAAGAGTGTTCTAAGTTCTCCAAATCTTCGAAATATGCAGTAAAATATCATTTTTGCAATATTATTCGATTTTGAAAATGCTTCAGGTATATCCTGTATTTCATGTATTTCATATATTTCATATATTTTTTAAAAATACAAAAAGCATTAAAAATCGAAAAATATGGAAAATGATGTTTTACTGCATATTTCGACAATTTAGAGCATTTGGAACACTTTTCAGAAAAACATGATTTTTTGCATAAAATTTATGGATTTTCAAACATTTTTATCAGAATTACTGATGGAATTGAAATTTTCGAGCTTTTTTAACATTTTAAATTATATTGCATATTTTTCAAAATGGCATAAAATTTCGATGAAATTAAGAAATAATTTTGAATGTTTCATATATTTTTTAAAAATACCAAAAGCATTGAAAAAATCGAAAAATATGGTAAAATGATATTTTACTGCATATTTCAACGATTTAGAGCATTTAGAACAGTTTCCAGACAATCCTGATTTTTTAGCTAAAATTCACGGATTTTCAAACTTTTTTATCAGAATTACTGATGGAATTGAATTTTATTATGAAAGTAACTTAAATATGACATTTTAGTGTAGTGTTTTGTCAATAAATATTTCAAGTGTGAAAATCTATGTATTTTAGCTGAAAAGCTCTAAAAGCTGAAAATCGTCGAAATATGCAGTAAAACATCATTTTACCATATTTCACGATTTTTTCAATCCTTCAAGTATTTCTAAAAAAAATTATGAAATATTCAAAATTATTTCTCAATTTCATCTAAATTTTATGGCCTTTTTGAAAAATATGTAATATACTTTAAAATGTTGAAAAGGCTCGAGAATTTCAATTCCATCAGTAATTCTGATAAAACTTTTTGAAAATCCTTGAATTTTATGTAAAAAATCTGGTTTGTCTGAGAAGTGTTCTAAATGCTATAAATCGTCGAAATATGCAGTAAAACATCATTTTGCCATATTTTCCTATTTTTTCAGTGCTTTTGGTATTTCTAAAAATTATATGAAATATATGAAATACCTGAAATATATGAAATACCTGAAGCATTGACAAAATTGAAAAATATGGTAAAATTATTTTTTTTTCAGCATACTTTGACGTTTTGGAGAATTTAGAACACTTTTCAGACAAATATGATTTTTTAGCTAAAATTCATGGATTTTCAAACTTTTTCATCACAATTCCTGATGGAATTGAAATTTTCGAGCCTTTTCAACATTTTAAAGTATATTACATATTTTTCAAAAAGCCGATAAAATTTCGAGGTTATTCAGAAATAATACTTAATATTTCATATATTTTTTCAAAATACCAAAAGTATTGAAAAATTCGATAAATACTGCATTTTTCGACGATTTATAGCATTTAGAACACTTTTCAGACAAACCTGATTTTTTAGCTGAAATTCATGGATTTTCAAACTTTTTTTATCAGAATTACTGATGGAATTGAATTTTATGCTGAAAATAACTTAAATATGACGTTTAAGTGTAGTACTGTGTCAATAAATATTTCAAGTGAGAAAATCCATTCATTTTAGCTAAATTTCATGGATATTCACACTTTTTCAACAGCATATTTCGACGATTTGGGGCATTCAGAACACTTTTCAGAAAAATATGATTTTTTACCTAAATTTCATGAAACTTTTTTTCTGATGGAATTGAAGTTTTCGAGCCTTTTCAACATTTTAAAGTATATTACATATTTTTCAAAAAGCCCATAAAACTTCGATGAAATTCAGAAATAATTTTGAATATTTAATATATTTTTTCAAAACACCAGATGCATTGAAAAAATCGAAAAATATTTCTGCATGATGCTTTACTGCATATTTCGACGATTTTGAGCATTTAGAACACTTTTAATACAAACCTGATTATTTTAGTTGAAATTCATGGATTTTCAAACTTTTTTATCAGAATTACTGATGGAATTGAAATTTATGCTGAAAGAAACTTAAATACTACATTTTAGTGAAGTATTGTGTCAATAAATCTTTCAAGTGTGAAAATCCATGTGTTTTAGCTGAAAAGTAAGGTTTATTTGAAAAGTGCTCTAAATGATGAAAATCGTCGAAATATGCAGTAAAACATCATTTTACAATATTTTTCGATTTTTTCAATGCTTTTTGTATTTTTAAAGAAATATATGAAACATTCAAAATTATTTCTGAATTCCATCGAAATTTTATAGGGCTTTTTGAAAAATGTGTAATATACTTTAAAATATTGAAAAGGCTCGAAAATTTAAATTCCATCAGTAATTCTGATAAAGAAATTTGAAAATCCATGAATTTTATCTAAAAAATCAGGTTTGTTTGAAAAGCGTTCTAGATGCTCTGAATCGTCGAGATATGCAGTAAAACATCATTTTGCCATATTTTTCGATTTTTTCAATGCTTTTGGTATTTTTAAAAAAGATATGAAATTCATTAAATACATGAAATATATGAAATACCTGAAGCATTGACAAAATCGAAAAATATGGTGAAATGATGTTTTACTGCATATTTCGACGATTTGGATCATTTAGAACACTTTTCAGACAAACATGATTTTTTAGATAAAATTCATGGATTTTCAAACTTTTCTTTCAGAATTACTGATGGAATTGAAATTTTCGAGCCTTTTCAACATTTTAAAGTATATTACATATTTTTCAAAAAGCCCATAAAATTTCGATGAAATTCAAAAATAATTTTGAACATTTATGGCATTTTTTAAAAATTCCTCAAGCATTGAAAAAAATCGAGAAATATGGTAAAATGATGTTTTACTGCATATTTCAACGATTTGGAGCATTTAGAACACTTTTTAATTAAACCATACTTTTTATCTAAAATTCATGGATTTTCAAACTTGAAATATTTATTGACACAATGCTACACTAAAATGTCATATTTAAGTTATTTCTGCATAAAATTCTATTCCATCAGAAATTCTGATAAAAAAGTTTGAAAATCCATTAATTTTAGATAAAAAATCAGGTTTGTCTGAAAAGCGTCCTAAATGCTCTAAATCGTTGAAATATGCAGTAAAACATCATTTTGCCATATTTTTCGATTTTTTCAATCCAATGCATATTTTCAGGTATTTTTCATATATTTCAATGTATTTTTTATATGAAATACCTGAAGCATTGAAAAATCGAAAAGTATGGTAAAATGATTTTTTACTGCATATTTCGACGATTTGGAGAATTTAGATCACTTTTCAGACAAATATGATTTTTTAGCTAAAATTCATGGATTTTCGAATCTTTTTCATCACAATTCCTGAAGAAATTGAATTTTTGCGAGCCTTTATCAACATTTTGAAGTATATTAAATATTTTTCAAAAAGCCATGAATTTTAGCTAAAAAATCATGTTTGTCTGAAGAGTGTTTTAAATGCTCCAAATAGTCGAAATATGCAGTAAAACATGATTTTACCATAATATTTCGATGATATTCAGAAATAATATTTAATATTTCATATATTTTTTCAAAATACCAAAAGTATTGAAAAAATCGAAAAATATGGCACAATGATGTTTTGCTGCATTTTTCGAGGATTTACAGCATTTAGAACACTTTTCAGACAAACCTGATTTTTTGCTGAAATTCATGGATTTTCAAACTTTTTTATCAAAATTACTGATGGAATTGTATTTTATGCTGAAAGTAACTTCAGTATGACATTTTAGTGTAGTATTGTGTCAATAAATATTTCAAGTGTGAAAATGCATGTATTTTAGCTGAAAAGCAAGGTTTAATTGAAAAGTACTCTAAATGCTGAAAATCGACGAAGTATGCAGAAAACATCATTTTACCATATTTTTCGATTTTTTCAATGCTTTTGGTATTTTTTAAAAAAATATATGAAACTTTCAAAATTATTTTTTGAATTTCATCGAAATTTTATAGGGCTTTTTGAAAAATGTGTAATATACTTTAAAATATTGAAAATCACGAAAATTTCAATTCCATCAGTAATTCTGATAAAAAATTTTGAAAATTAATGAATTTTAGAACACTTTTCAGACAAATATGATTTTTTAGCTAAAATTCATGGATTTTCAAACTTTTTCATCACAATTCCTGATGGAATTGAAATTTTCGGGCCTTTTCAACATTTTAAAGTATATTACATATTTTTCAAAAAGCCGATAAAATTTCGATGATATTCAGAAATAATGTTTAATATTTCATATATTTTTTTCAAAATACCAAAAATACCAAAAATCGAAAAACATGGCACAATGATGTTTTACTGCATTTTTCGACGATTTATAGCATTTAGATCACTTTTCAGAGAAACCTGATTTTTTAGCTGAAATTCATGGATTTTCAAACTTTTTTTATCAAAATTTTTGACGGAATTGAATTTTATGCTGAAAGTAACTTGAGTATGACATTTTAGTGTAGTATTGTGTCAATAAATATTTCAAGTGTGAAAATCCATGTATTTTAGCTGAAAAGTAAGGTTTAATTGAAAAGTGCTCTAAATGCTGAAAATCGTCGAAATATGCAGAAAACATCATTATACCATATTTTTCGATTTTTTCAATGCTTTTGGTATTTTTAAAAAAATATATGAAACATTCAAGATTATTTTTTGAATTTCATCGAAATTTTATAGGGCTTTTTGAAAAATGTGTAATATACTTTAAAATATTTAAAAGGCCCGAAAATTTCAATTCCATCAGTAATTCTGATAAAAAAAATTGAAAAGTGTTCTAAATGCTCTAAATCGTCGATATATGCAGTAAAACATCATTTTGTTATATTTTTCGATTTTCTTCAATGCTTTTGGTATTTTTAAAAAATATATGAAATACCTGAAATATATGAAATACCTGAAGCATTGACAAAATCGAAAAATATTGTAAAATGTTTGTCTGAAAAGTGATCTAAATGCTCCAAATCGTCGAAATACGCAGTAAAACCATATTTTTCGATTTTGTCAATGCTTCAGGTATTTCATATATTTCAGGTATTTCATATATTTCATATATTTTTTAAAAATACCAAAAGGATTGAAAAAATCGAAAAATATGGCAAAATGATGTTTTTCTGCATAATTCGACGATTTGGAGCATTTAGAACACTTTTCAGACAAACATGATTTTTTAGCTATAATTCGTGGATTTTCAAACTTTTTTATCAGAATCACTAGTGGAATTGAAATTTACGAGCCTTTTCAACATTTTAAAGTATATTACATATTTTTCAAAAAGCCAACAAAAATTCGATGAAATTCCGAATTAATTTTGAATATTTCATATATTTTTAAAAATACCAAAAGCATTGAAAAAATCGAAAAATATGGGAAAATGATGCATTATTGCATATTTCGACGATTTTCAGCATTTAGAGAACTTTTCAATTAAACCTTACTTGTTAGCTAAAATTCATGGATTTTCACACTTGATATATTTATTGACACAATACTACACTACAATATATAACTTACTTTCAGCATAAAATTCAATTTCATCAGTAATTCTGGTAAAAAAGTGTGAAAATCCATTAATTTTAGCTAAAAAATCAAGTTTGTCTGAAGAGTGTTCTAAATGCTCCAAATCGTCGAAATATGCAGTAAAATGTAATTTTTTCAATATTATTCGATTTTGACAATGCTTCAGGGATATCCTATATTTCAGGTATTTCATGTATTTCATATATTTTTTAAAAATACAAAAAGCATTAAAAAAATCGAAAAATATGGCAAAATGATGTTTTACTGCATATTTCGACAATTTAGAGCATTTGGAACACTTTTCAGAAAAATATGATTTTTAGCTAAAATTCATGGATTTTCAAACTTTTTATCAGAATTACTGATGGAATTGAAATTGTCGAGCATTTTCAACATTTTAAAGTGTATTGCATATTTTTCAAAATTGCATAAAATTTCGATGAAATTAAGAAATAATTTTGAATATTTCATATATTTTTAAAAATACCAAAAGCATTGAAAAAAAATCGAAAAATATGGAAAATGATGTTTTACTGCATATTTCGACGATTTACAGCATTTAGAACAATTTCCAGACAATCCTGATTTTTTAGGTAAAATTCATGGATTTTCAAACTTTTTTATCGAAATTGCTGATGGATTTGAATTTTATTCTCAAAGTAACTTAAATATTACATTTTAGTGCAGTGTTGTGTCAATAAATATTTCAAGTGTGAAAATCCATGTATTTTAGCTAAAAAGTAAGGTTTAATTGAAAAGTGCTCTAAATGCTCAAAATCGTCGAAATATGCAGTAAAACATCATTTTACCATATTTCTCGATTTTTTCAATCCTTCAAGTATTTCTTAAAAAAATTATGAAATATTCAAAATTATTTCTGAATTTCCTTTAAATTTTATGGCCTTTTTGAAAAATATGCAATATACTTTAAAATGTTGAAAAGGCTCGAAAATTTCAATTCCATCAGTAATTCTGATAAAACTTTTTGAAAATCCTTGAATTTTATGTAAAAAATCACGTTTGTCTGAGAAATGTTCTAAATGCTCTAAATCATCGAAATATGCAGTAAAACATCATTTTGCCATATTTTTCTATTTTTTCAATGCTTTTGGTATTTTCAAAAATGATATGAAATATATGAAATACCTGAAGCATTGACAAAATTGAAAAATATGGTAAAATTATTTTTTTTCAGCATATTTTGACGATTTGGAGAATTTAGAACACTTTTCAGACAAATATGATTTTTTTTTTAGCTAAAATTCATGGATTTTCAAATTTTTCATCCCAATTCCTGATGGAATTGAAATTTTCGGTCCTTTTCAACATTTTAAAGTATATTACATATTTTTCAAAAAGCCGATAAAATTTCGATGATATTCAGAAATAATATTTAATATTTCATATATTTTTCTAAATACCAAAAGTATTGAAAAATTCGATGTTTTACTGCATTTTTTCGACGATTTATAGCATTTAGAACACCTTTCAGCAAACTTGATTTTTTAGCTGAAATTCATGGATTTTCAAACTTTTTTTATCAGAATTACTGATGGAATGAATTTTATGCTGAAAGTAACTTAAATATGACGTTTTAGTGTAGTACTGTGTCAATAAATGTTTTAAGTGTGAAAATCCATGCATTTTAGCTGAAAAGTAAGGTTTAATTGAAAAGTGGTCTAAATTATGAAAATCGTCGAAATATGCAGAAAACATCATTTTACTATATTTTTCGATTTTTTCAATGCTTTTGGAATTTTTAAAAAAAATATTTGAAACATTCAAAATTATTTTTTGAATTTCATAGAGATTTTATAGGACTTTTTGAAAAATGTGTAATATACTTTAAAATATTTAAAAGGCCCGAAAATTTCAATTCCATCAGTAATTCTGATAAAAAAAAATTGAAAATTAATGAATTTTAGCTAAAAAATCAGGTTTGTCTTGTTCTAAATATATTTCATTTTGTTATACTTTTCGATTATTTTTCAATGCTTTTGGTATTTTTAAAAAATATATGAAATACATGAAATACCTGAAATATTTGAAATACCTGAAGCATAGACAAAATCGAAAAATATGGTAAAATGATTTTTTTCAGCATATTTCGACGATTTGGAGAATTTAGAACACTTCTCAGAGGAATATGATTTATTAGCTAAAATTCATGGATTTTCAAACTTTTTCATCACAATTCTTGATGGAATTGAAATTTTCGAACCATTTCAACATTTTAAAGAACATTACATATTTTGCAAAAAGCCCATAAAACTTCGATGAAATTCAGAAATAATTTTGAATATTTCATATATTTTTTCAAAACACCAAATGCATTGAGAAAATCGAAAAATATTTCAGAATGATGTTTTACTGCATATTTCGAAGATTTAGGGAATTTAGAACACTTTTCAGACAAACCTGATTTTTTAGCTGAAATTCATGGATTTTCAAAATCTTTTATCAGAATTACAGATGGAATTGAATTTTATGCTGAAAGTAACTTAAATATGTCATTTTAGTGTAGTATTGTGTCAATAAATATTTCAAGTGTGAAAATCCATGAGTTTTAGCTGAAAAGTAAGGTTTATTTGAAAAATGTTTTAAATGATGAAAATCGTCGAAATATGCAGTAAAACATCATTTTACAATATTTTTCGATTTTTTCAATGCTTTTTGTATTTTTAAAGAAATATATGAAACATTCAAAATTATTTCTGAATTTCATCGAAATTTTATAGGGCTTTTTGAAAAATGTGTAATATACTTTAAAATATTGAAAAGGCTCGAAAATTTCAATTCAATCATTAATTCTGATAAAAAAAGTTGAAAATCCTTGAATTTTAGCTAAAAAATCAGGTTTGTTTGAAAAGCGTTCTAGATGCTCTGAATAGTCGAAATATGCAGTAAAACATCATTTTGCCATATTTTTTTATTTTTTCAATGCTTTTGGTATTTTTAAAAAAGATATGAAATTCATTAAATACATGAAATATGTGAAATACCTGAAGCATTGACAAAATCGAAAAATATGGTGAAATGATGTTTTACAGCATATTTCGACGATTTGGATCATTTAGAACACTTTTCAGACACACATGATTTTTTAGAAAAAATTCATGGATTTTCAAACTTTTCTTTCAGAATTACTGATGGAATTGAAATTTTCGAGCCTTTCCAACATTTTAAAGTATATTACATATTTTTCAAAAAGCCCATAAAATTTCGATGAAATTCAAAAATAATTTTGAATATTTCATACATTTTTTAAAAATACCTGAAGCATTGAAAAAAATCGAGAAATATGGTAAAATGATGTTTTACTCCATATTTCGACGATTTTCAGCATTTAAAGCATTTTTCAATTAAATCTTACATTTTAGATAAAATACATGGATTTTCACACTTGAAATATTTATTGACACAATACTACACTAAAATGTCATATGTAAGTTACTTCAGCATAAAATTCAATTCCATCAGTAATTCCGATAAAAAGGTTTGAAAATCCATGAATTTTAGCTAAAAAATCATGTTTGTCTGAAAAGTGTTATAAATGCTCAAAATCGTCGAAATATGCAGTAAAACATCATTTTACCACATGTTTCGATTTGGTCAATGCTTCAGGTATTTCATATATTTCAGGTATTTCATATATTTCATGTATTTTTTTAAAAATTCCAAGAGCATTGAAAAAATCGAAAAGTATGGCAAAATGATGTTTTACTGCATATTTCGATGATTTAGAGCATTTAGATCACTTTTGAGACAAACCTGATTTTTTAGCTAAAATTCATGGATTTTCAATCTTTTTAATCAGAATTACTGATGAAATTGAATTTTATGCTGAAAGTAACTTAAATATGACATTTTAGAGTAGTATTGGGTAAATAAATATTTCAAGTGTGAAATCCATGAATTTTAGCTAAAAAATCATGTTTGTCTGAAGAGTGTTTTAAATGCTCCAAATAGTCGAAATATGCAGTAAAACATGATTTTACCATATATTTCGATTTTTTCAATACTTTATGAATTTCTTATATTTCGGGTATTTTATTTATTTCATACATTTTTTAAAAATAGCAAAAGTATTGAAAAAATCGAAAAATATGGCAAAATGATGTTTTTCTGCATATTTCGACGATTTAGAGCATGTAGAACACTTTTCAGACAAACCTGATTTTTTAGCTAAAATTCACGGATTTTGAAACTTTTTTATCAGAATTACTGATGGAATTGAAATTTTTGAGCCTTTTAAACATTTTAAAGTATATTATATATTTTTCAAAAAGCCCATAAAATTTCAATGAAATTTAGAAATAATTTTGAATATTTCATATATTTTTTTAAAAATGCCTGAAGCATTGAAAAAATTGTAAAATATGGTAAACTGACGTTTTACTGCATATTTCGATGATTTTCGGCATTTAGAGCACTTTTAAATTAAACCTTTCTTTTTAGCTTGAAATATTTATTGACACAATACTACACTAAAATGTCATATTTAAGTTACTTTCAGTATAAAATTCAATTCCATCAGTAATTCTGATAAAAATGTTTGAAAATCCATGAATTTTATCTAAAAAATCAGGTTTGTCTGAAAAGTGTTCTAAGTGCTCTAAATCGTCGAAATATGCAGTAAAACATCATTTTCAACATATTTTTCGATTTTTTCAATGCTTTTGTTATTTTTAAAAAATACATGAAATACCCTAAAATATTTCAGAATTTTATCGAAATTTTGTGGGTTTTTGAAAAATTTGTGATATACTTTAAAAATTTGAAAAGGCTCGAGAAATTCAATTCCATCAGTAATTTTGATAAAAAAAGTTTGAACATCCATGAATTTAAGCTAAAAAATCATGTTTGTCTGAAAAGTGTTTTAAATGCTCCAAATCGTCGAAATATTCAGTAAAACATAGTTTTTACCATATTTTGAGATTTTGTCAATGATTCAGGTATTTCTTATATTTCAGGAATTTCATATATTTCATATATTTTTTAAAAATACCAAAAGTATTGAAAAAATCGAAAAATATGGCAAAATGATGTTTTACTGCATATTTCCACGGTTTGGGGCATTCAGAACACTTTTCAGACAAATATGATTTTTTACCTAAAATTCATGGATTTTCAAACTTTTTTATCAGAATTACTGATGGAATTGAAGTTTTCGAGCGTTTTCAACATTTTAAAGTATATTACATATTTTTCAAAAACCAATAAAATTTCGATAAAATTCAGAAATAATTTTGAATATTTCATATATTTTTTCAAAATACCAAAAGCAGTGAAAAAATCGAAAAATATCGCAGTATGATGTTTTACTGCATATTTCGACGACTTAGAGCATTTAGAACACTTTTCACACAAACCTGATTTTTAAGCTGAACTTCATGGATTTTCAAACTTTTTTATCAGAATTACTGATGGAATTGAATTTTATGCTGAAAGTAACTTAATTATGGCATATTAGTTTAGCATTGTGTCAATAAATATTTCAAGTGTGAAAATCCATGTATTTTAGCTAAAAAGTAATGTTTAATTGAAAAGTGCTCTAAATGCTGGAAATCGTCGAAATATTCAGTAAAACATCATTTTACCATATTTTTCGATTTTTTCAATTCTTCTTGTATTTTTAAAAAAATATATAAAATATTCAAGACTATTTCGTAATTTCATCAAAATTTTATGAGCTATTTGAAAAATATGTAATATACTTTAGAATATTGAAAAGGCTCGAAAATTTCAATTCCATCTGTAAATCTGATAAAAAAGTTGGAAAATCCATGAATTTTAGCAAAAAATCATGTTTGTCTGAAAAGTGTTCTAAATGCTCCAAATCGTCGAAATATGCAGTAAAACATCATTTTTCGATTTTTTCAATGCTTCAGGTATTTCATATATTTCAGGTATTTCATATATTTCATATATTTTTTAAAAATACCAAAAGGATTGATAAAATCGAAAAATATGGCAAAATGATGTTTTTCTGCATATTTCGACGATTTGGAGCATTTAGAACACTTTTCAGACAAACATGATTTTTTAGCTAAAATTCGTGGATTTTCAAACTTTTTTATCAGAATTACTAGTGGAATTGAAATTTACAAGCCTTTTCAACATTTTAAAGTATATTACATATTTTTAAAAAAGCCCATAAAATTTCGATGAAATTCAGAAATATTTTTGAATATTTCATATATTTTTAAAAACACCAAAAGCATTGAAAAAATCGAGAAATATGGGAAAATGATGCATTATTGCATATTTCGATGATTTTCAGCATTTAGAGCACTTTTCAATTAAACCTTACTTTTTAGCTAAAATTCATGGATTTTCACACTTCAAATATTTATTGACACAATACTACACTAAAATTTTATATTTAAGTTACTTTCAGCATAAAATTCAATTTCATCAGTAATTCTGGTAAAAAAGTGTGAAAATCCATGAATTTTAGCTAAAAAATCAGGTTTGTCTGAAAAGTGTTCTAAATGCTCTAAATCGTTGAAATGTGCAGTAAAACATCATTTTGTTATATTTTTCGATTTTTATCCAATGCTTTTGGTATTTTTAAAAAAATATATGAAATATACAAAATACCTGAAATATATGAAATACCTGAAGCATTGACAAAATCGGAAAATATGGTAAAATTATTTTTTTCAGCATATTTCGACGATTTGGAGAATTTAGAACACTTTTCAGACAAATATGATTTTTTAGCTAAAATTCATGGATTTTCAAACTTTTTCATCACAATTCCTGAAGGAATTGAAATTTTCGAGCCTTTTCAACATTTTAAAGTATATTACATATTTTTCAAAAAGCCCATAAAATTTCGATGATATTCAGAAATAATATTTAATATTTCATATATTTTTTCAAAATACCAAAAGTATTGAAAAAATCGAAAAATATGGCACAATGATGTTTTGCTGCATTTTTCGAGGATTTACAGCATTTAGAACACTTTTCAGACAAACCTGATTTTTTGCTGAAATTCATGGATTTTTCAAACTTTTTTATCAAAATTACTGATGGAATTGTATTTTATGCTGAAAGTAACTTCAGTATGACATTTTAGTGTAGTATTGTGTCATTAAATATTTCAAGTGTGAAAATGCATGTATTTTAGCTGAAAAGCAAGGTTTAATTGAAAAGTACTCTAAATGCTGAAAATCGTCGAAATATGCAGAAAACATCATTTTACCATATTTTTCGATTTTTTCAATGCTTTTGGTATTTTTTAAAAAAATATATGAAACTTTCAAAATTATTTTTTGAATTTCATCGAAATTTTATAGGGCTTTTTGAAAAATGTGTAATATACTTTAAAATATTTAAAATCACGAAAATTTCAATTCCATCAGTAATTCTGATCAAAAATTTTGAAAATTAATGAATTTTAGAACACTTTTCAGACAAATACGATTTTTTAGCTAGAATTCATGGATTTCCAAACTTTTTCATCACAATTCCTGATGGAATTGAAATTTTCGAGCCTTTTCAACATTTTAAAGTATATTACATATTTTTCAAAAAGCCCATAAAATTTCGATGAAATTCAGAAATAATTTTGAATATTTCATATATTTTTTCAAAACACCAAATGCATTGAAAAAAATCGAAAAATATTGCAGAATGATGTTTTACTGCATATTTCGAAGATTTAGGGCATTTAGAACACTTTTCAGAAAAACCTGATTTTTTAGATGAAATTCATGGATTTTCAAACTTTTTTATCAGAATTACTGATGGAATTAAATTTTATGCGGAAAGTAACTTAAATATGTCATTTTAGTGTAGTATTGTGTCAATAAATATTTCAAGGGTGAAAATCCATGTATTTCAGCTGAAAAGCAAGGTTTAATTGAAAAGTGCTCTAAATGATGAAAATCGTCGAAATATGCAGGAAATATCATTTTACCATATTTTTCGATTTTTTCAATGCTTTTGGTATTTTTAAAGAAATATATGAAACATTCAAAATTATTTGTGAATTTCATCGAAATTTTATAGGGCTTTTTGAAAAATGTGTAATATACTTTAAAATATTGAAAAGGCTCGAAAATTTCAATTCAATCAGTAATTCTGATAAAAAAAATTGAAAATCCTTGAATTTTAGCTAAACAATCAGGTTTGCTTGAAAAGCGTTCTAAATGCTCTGAATCGTCGAAATATGCAGTAAAACATCATTTTTGCCATATTTTACGATTTTTTCAATGCTTTTGGTATTTTTAAAAATTATATGAAATATATGAAATACCTGAAATATATGAAATACCTGAAGCATTGACAAAATTGAAAAATATGGTAAAATTATTTTTTTTTCAGCATATTTTGACGATTTGGAGAATTTAGAACACTTTTCAGACAAATATGATTTTTCAGATAAAATTCATGGTTTTTTGAAACTTTTTTATCAGAATTCCCGAAGGAATTGAAATTTTCGGGCCTTTTCAACATTTTAAAGTATATTACATATTTTTCAAAAAGCCCATAAAATTTCGATGAAATTCAGAAATAATTTTGAATATTTCATATATTTTTTCAAAACACCAAACCCATTGAAAAAATCGAAAAATATTGCAGAATAATGTTTTACTGCATATTTCGAAGATTTAGGGCATTTAGAACACTTTTCAGAAAAACCTGATTTTTTAGCTGAAATTCATGGGTTTTCAAATTTTTTTATCAGAATTACTGATGGAATTGAATTTTATGCTGAAAGTAACTTAAATATGTCATTTTAGTGTAGTATTGTGTCAATAAATATTTCAAGTGTGAAAATCCATGTATTTTAGCTGAAAAGTGAGGTTTAATTGAAAAGTGCTCTAAATGCTGAAAATCGTCGAAATATGCAGTAAAACATCA